>NC_056739.1:430814275-431076775 GCF_019279795.1 Protopterus annectens
GTTTGCATTGTCGGTATTTTGCAGTGTCGGTTATGTAAACTAGATCCATATATAAATATATATATATATATATATTTTTTTTTTTTTTTTTTTATTTATTGACATTTGTTAACCGGGTTAGTCCAGCTGGACCAGGAGCCCTTTTTCAGTGGAGACCCGAGGAGAAAAGCTTCAGTTACAGACAGTTTAAGTATACATAACAGTTTAGTTTACAATTAAAAAACAATTATTATTAGCAGTGCAATTTAAAGCAATTTACAGTGATAAGTTAAGAGGCATAACAGGGATAAGATCAGTAACACAAAACAAGTACTGTACTTCAATTTTTTTTTACACATAGCTGATGTATAACTGATGTGGTAAGGTGTATAGCAAGTTGTAGTATTTTAGGAATAGTACAAATTATGGCGATACTGTAGTGTACTGGCTCACCGGCAGTTTTGCACAGGAGTGGGCGTGGCCAGGGTGATTGACAAGCCTAAAACCTAGGAAGTGGTAAGGAAATGAGGCATGATTGGCATGCCATGTATATTACCCCGTGATGACATGCATGTAATGAATGTAGATGAGCAACTCAGTACTATACATTCCTGTGGTAGTTTTTTTTTTCCTTTTGCAGTGGAAGGCTTAGTTTCAATGTTTGATGATGCACTCAAAAAATATTAAATGGCTGATGATGCAGGTAGAATGGTGACAAACACTTAATGATACTGCTGATAGAGTTGTGATAAAACATCAAGTATTCTGGCTTAGATTAAACATTTTCATCAAACCCACTCATGAGTACCTGTATGCATATGTGCGCGCACGCGTTTATGTGTGTGTGTGTGTGTGTGTGTGTGTGTGTGTGTGTGTGTGTGCAATTGTGCATGTGTGTGTGTGAGCATGTTTGTGCGTACATGTGTGCATGTATTTTTTTCTGTGACCGCTGTAGTACAGCTATTTCTTTTCATGGCTGGCCAGCTTTCATATTGTTAAGTGGCTTGCTCAGAGTTAGTCACACAATAAGTAAGTGGACAGTAAGTGAATTACATTCAGGACTCCAAGATGAGGTTCATTACCAGGTAATCTATGCTACATTGCCTAATTCTAAGTAAGGTAACACAGCTGCTACTTCTGGGTGATGCTGGGGGGGGGGGGGTCTGTGTAAGTCCTACAGCATCTCTTTGCTGTCTACATTTTTGCATGCGAGGTGTTGGTATATGGCAAAGCTTGATGCAATTAGAAGGTTGTCCAGAGCAATTTTTAGAGGAGGTGGAGGAGGAGTAGTGATGCTGTGAGGTAAATATGTCAGACACAAGACAGATTTCCCCTTTCCCACTTAGCAATTATACTCATGCCTACAGAAGCCATACTCTGCTAGGAGAAAAAGCAGAAAAGAGAAAGCAGAGAGGTGAGAGGTCACCTCTGCTTGATTAGGCATGCAGTCGACTCTTTTGTGTTGAATTTATCAGGCCTGTGTGACGTAAACCTGTTTTCCTTTTGTTCACCTTCCATTCGTCTTTTGCTTCATCGCCCTTTCGTCTTCCATTGCATCTCTTTGTAACCTAGGAAACAGTATTGGAGTCTTAGGATACTGGGCATTCATCATCCTTAAAAATGTAATATTCATTGTTGCCAGTACATAAGAATGAATAATACTGTAAAAATAAATAAATAATATAATTCTGTTATTCATGTAGAATTTTAACTGATAATTCTTGGTCTGCTGCATGAACAACAAACACAATACAGAGTAAGCATGCAGGATGACTTTAGAGGAAATACATTATATTAATTACCAGAATAAGGCAAAAACACAGCCAAGTACACATACCTTCTGTTACCCAATCAACATTAAACTTATGGACAAAAAATGTGAAATGATATATTGAAACTTCTGACAAATGGAAAAGGACATTTTTTAACTGTGGAAATTCACACTGAGCCAAAGGCTTGTTTCCATGTTCAAGACTGATAAGCAAGGAAATTAAATAAATCGCCTAATGTTGACCATCCCAGATGCAGATACTGTAAACTATGGAGTGCTATTCTATGGGCAAAAGAAAATAGAACAGAACAATATATCAACAAGCAATCAGAAGGACACTATAACCTACTATTAAAGCCTATGGGATGCAAGTAGGCATTGTAACCTGCGTGTAGATATTAGATGAAAAGAGGGTGTTGTTAATTGTCAATGGGAAATTTTTGATCATCACTAGAATGCATTAACCCTCCACCATAAATTATGTCATGTCATCTGCAATTTCAACCTTAATACTAGAGCTGTAGATATCAGGACAGGCGGGTATTATAATCTGTCTATAAGAGATTGCTGGGTGCCACTAAGGTACTGTAGCTTTCTTGTGTGATGCTGGAATACCATGATGACATGACAGGGCTCCCTATTGAAATGTCAGGACTCAAAATACTGTGTGCCGAGAAGCCAGGAAAAAAAGACCGGGAACACAGGAGAAGAGCGTATCTCAAAAACTTATATATACCAACTCAGAGATCACAATACCTTGGAGAAAAGGGAATATTGCATGATATGGCATCTCAGACTTAGCATATATATATATATATATATATGATCTTTCGGCCATTCTGTCTCCATATTTTGGGACTCACTGTACTGGGTCCCAACATTTCAAATGGTGACCCATGATAGCCTACACTTGGATATCATGAGACAACAGTAGGTTGTTGTAATCTACCTGTGGGGGATTCTAGAGTACAGTGGGATAATATAACTATCCAGTAGAAATTTTGGAGTATCAGTTGGGCCTGTAGTCAGCTGCAGGGGTCATAAAATACCAATGAGGTGTTGTAACCTACTATGAGGATAATGGGTCCATTTTATAAGGATTTCAGGGTGTCATTTGGGCCTTGTAAGCTACAAGTAAGGATCATGGAACATTTGTGATAACTGTATCTTAACTGCGGGAATGTGGGAGTGTACAACATGGATATGGTTCTGTAATCTATATGCAAGGGTCATGGAATGTTAGCAAGGCACTTCAGCATATGTATGAGTAGAGCAGGATGTAAATATTGTCTTGTGACCTGACTCCAAGGCTCATTAGATGTCAGGCTCGTACTGTAACATTTATGTGGGAAGCCTGGAATGTCAGCAGGATAATATAACCTCTGTGAACATATTATGAGAGTCATGAGATGTCACTAGGCTACTACAACCTTTGTGGGGGGAGCACAGGAAGTCTGTATGGTGCTGTACCTGTGGTTATCTGGGCCTTGTTATTTGGGATAGCTTCCCTACTTTTGTCATGTGTAAACTGGAGAAGATTTTAACTTTTCAGGTTCACTTTTCTGATGTTGAACTCCCTGATCACTTTCCCTATGGTAAATCGCTGTCAGTGCAGTCTCTGTTTGCCTGCTGGCAGAGATTCAGTTTGTGTCGGCTGCTTTTCTCTGAAGTTATGTGACCATGATATTAGTATCTGTATATAAGCACTTAGGGGTGTTGACTACAGGGTGTTTGTGCCCTTCAGAAAAAAAAATACTTTCTATACACTTCAGTGATATGTAGCTTTGACCAGTTTGTTTCAGTTGGTTGAATCTTCATGGAATTTAACCTTGATGATGTATAGGAGCACCTTATCGGATATCAGTAGGACACTTTAGACTGCCTCTGGGGAAAGTGAGACATAGGTAGGACCATCCGAGCTACATGCAAGAATCAGAGAATGTCAGTAGGGAACTATAACCCGCCTGCAGAAGTCATGGGATATCAGTATCCTACAATTTGACTGCAGTGGTTAGAAGATGCTGATAAATCACAACAAAGTACTTTGTTCATAGGTTCATAGGTAGTTACTAGGCAATCGGCTCAAGGGCCTAAGTAAGCCTAGCCAACAAGGTTCCCTGGCTTACGCCACCCAAGAAAGTTATTTTCCTGTGCCCCTGTCGAGCAGAGCCACAGAAGTGATCCTTGGGGTGTATTTCCTATTTCCCATCCACTTATCAAGATTTTTCTTGAAGAGTGCTAATGATAAACTTTGCTTGACATAGATGGGTAGCCTGTTCCAGAGTATGGGAAGTCTCTGGGACATGAATCTATCCCACCAGCATGTCCTGTTTATTGTGGTGACAAGGTTTAGGTTCCTAGAGCATGTAGCTTGGAGGGATTGGGATTCCTTTAGGTGTAGCATGTCCAACAGCTCTGGGTTTGACATAGCTTTATATGTTAGGCAGAGATCACCTCAGAGTAGGCGATATGCTATGGAGTAAAGCTGGGGTTTTTTGAGACGATCAGTGTAGGGCATCTGTTTGAAGCCAGTAATCCTCTTTGTGAGGTACTTCTGTGGCCTTTCCAGATGCTGCAGATCTTGTGAGGTACATTCCAAAAGGGGCATTGTACTCTATAATGGGTCTAATGAGTGTCGAGTAGAGGGGAACAATGACCTCTTTTTTCCTAGATGAGAACCCTTTTGTGATGAGGTGTGCCACGTAGAAGGATTTCCTGACTACTGTGGCGATGTGATTATCAGAGAGACTACTGTCCACCTGGGTCCCCAGGTCTCTTATCACACATTCAACATTAAGTAGACTGCTGCCTATGTGGTAGTTCATGGGTACAGAGTTTTTACCAAAGGGGATGACAGTGCACTTTTTGGCATTGAGCTTGAGACCATGGCTCTGACACCAGGCATCTGTCTTAGTGAGGCCCTTCTGTAGGATGTCCATATCATTTGAGGACTCAGCTATGGCTCCTAGTTTGCAATCATCTGTGAACTTTGTAAGCCAAAGGCCTTCTGTGTTAGCCTGTACTTCAGAGAAGTAGATACCAAACAGGAGAGGTCCCAGGATTGAACCCTGTGGTACTCCACTTGTCACTGATTTTAAGTCAGATTTGGAGTCTGCAACATTTACAGTGTGGGTTCTGTCAGTGAGCCAATTGACAGCCCATCTTGTGATGTAGTGATTTATACCTAGTTTAGTGAGTTTAGCTATAATTCCAGAATAGGGGATGGTGTTGAAAGCCTTGGCGAGGTCAAGCTAGGCTGTGTGAACCACCTAACCCTCGTCTACAGCTTTGGTGACTGCCTTAAAGAAGTCAATCAGGTTCAGGAGGCATGATCTGCCTTTCAGAAACCTGAACTGGGTGGGATCCAGAGTTTGGAGGTTACCAGTGTCTTTGTTTATGAGTTCCATGATGATACGTTCCATGGCCTTACAGACCAGGCTCATCAGGCTAATAGGGCAATAGTTCCCAGGATCAGTGGTGGCTCCTCCTTTGTGGAGTGGGATAACTGTTGCTGTGCACCATTCAGTGGGAACAAAGCCTGATGTGAGACTATGATTGAACATGGTGCTTAGGTGGGGAGCCAGTTCATTCTGAAATTCGTCTAAAACGCAGCCTGGGATGTTGTCTGGTCCCATGGATGCTGTGTTTTTGGCTTTAGAGACTGCAGCTTTTACCTGCGTACTTGTGATTACAGGGACTCTGCATTATTCCTATATAGTTATGGGCCCTTTAGGGGTTGGGGGGGGGGTAAAGTTAGCATTGAACCTATCTGTCAGGATGTTGGCAATATCAGTTGCTTCTGTAATTTTCATGCCTTTGTCCTGTAACTCAGAGGAGATCTGGGTGTTGCCATCGAGATTCTTGACATTGCTATTGAATGCTTTGTGGATGTCCCTAGAATCAGTGGTGATTTTGTTTTCGTAGCTAGATTTGGAGGATCTTATAAGGGATCTCAGTTTCATACTGAGGCTGACCAGGGAACTCCCCCTCTCATGGGATTTTACTCTCTTTTGTACCATTTTCTTCCTTCTCTTGTAGAGTTGGTTTATGACAGGGGACCACCAGATTGGCTTCCTTTTTTTGGAGGATAGCATCTTGGTTTGTGGAGCACATGATGTCAGTAGAGCCCAGAGATTTGCCTGTGAGGACCATGGGATGTAAGTGAGCCCCTGTAACCAGCCTGTGAGCATCATCAGACCAGGCAGAAACTAAAGGATCATATGTTCAAGCAGACTACATGTACTTGTATTATAGATCCTGTAACACAAACCATTGTGCTTCAGGTTTGTGTGCACCTGCAACCATGAGTGATAACTATTCATGCAAAGACTATCCTTTGCTGCACACTGCAGCTAACATTGTCTCTACTCATTCAGAACATTTGTCAAAAATGTACTTTGCATGTATACATAGTAAACAATGTCCATGGTGTTCTCCTTAAGCTGTATTATTTCAGCAAGTACATGTATACAACTAAGATATATGTAATATTGGCAAAATTCATATGTTTATTGCAAATTCAACTTGTATTTTTTGCTAAGAATTTTTGTTTTGTTGCTAATGCAGTCTGTATTTTTTGTTATGATTTTTTTTTTGTTGTCTCTGCCTTCTTGGCTCAGGTTGTGGCAGAAAAAGATCTATATACCTCTTCACTTACCCAGATAGCAAATGTAATAACTAAATACAAAGTAATATCAGAAGAGCCCAGTAACTCTAAAGTAGGGATCATGGGATGTTAGTAGTAGTCTATAACCTGTCCACGAGAATCATGAGATGTCAGAATAGGTCAATAACCTACCTGTGATGTTTGTTAATGTTAATTTGTTAATACAGTTTGATTACTTTTGTGTAAATGTAAATTTGCCTATTTCACAAGTGATAATTCAATAAAGGTGTTTAAACAAATAAATAACCTACCTGTAAGGGTCACGGTATGTCAGAAGGGCACTGCAACCTATCTCTGAGAATTATAGAGTGTCAATTAGGGGTCTGTAACCCAACTAAGGATCTTAGAATATCAGCATTACAATGCCCTTGATCATTATGGGATGTCAGTAAGGCACTTTAACTTGCCTGTGAAGATCATGTGATGTCGGTAGAGCCCTGTAACCTGCCTTTAAATCATGCAATATCTGGTGACCTGAGTTCAATTAACAGACCTTGAGGAACAGACTGAGGAGAACTGGGAAATCAGTGCCTATCCAGAGGGGAAGAGAGGGAGGTAGGAAGGGGTCATAAGCAAGAGTGAAACCCCTGGTGGAGATACCAAAGTATATATCCTATTACAAATACCAAGGCTATATTGACAGACATTCTCAGACAATGTCTTACATCATTGCATATCCCTATGGCCACAAGCATGAAGTTGCACTGGGACACCTCAGTCCTCCTTCAGGCATGGAAAGGTTTTTGGATTACATTGCGGGGGGGGGGGGGTCAAGAGTGACTCATTTTATCCAATATTGAGAAAAGGTACCAGTGATAGCCAATGGTCTGCTCCTCAGGGGCCAAAAATTAAAATAATAATAATAAAAAAAAAATGAAGTGGAACCTGGTTACCTGTTTCTGAATCCTGGAATGTCTGTAGTACCCTCTAATAGACCCTGTATATTAGTGTCATGAAACCTGCCTGTGATGATCATGAGATTTAGTAGGGTAATGTCACCTTTCTGTGAAGATCATGATATGTTATTAGGGTCATTTATAATTCTTGTGGGGATCATGTGATATCAGTAGGGTTCTGCAGCCTGCCTGTGAAAATCATTGGATGTCAGTAGGTCCCTGAATTCTGCTTGTGAGGATCATGGAATATTAAGTAAGGTAATGTAACCTGCCCGTAAGGATCATAGGATATCAGTAAGGCCCTGAATCTGATCTGTCAGAATCATCTCTCCCTCTAATTGCACTGTATCCGCTTACTTCTTTTAGGGCAAAAATTCTGGAGTCCTGCAAAACTGTTTATCTGGAAGAGTCTTACATCTAGGTTGGTTAAACAGTAATAATGCTCATACCTCTCAACCTCTTAGTGAAAGAAATCTGGACAACGCCCACCAAAATGGGGGGACAAAAGCCCAAAAATAGGAACATATTTTAAATATTGCTCTTATAAACTTAGAAAGTTGCTAGAATAACAGGGTTTGTTTTAACATACCTTTCCTGAAGGATTTGAGGTCTGAAACTCAAATGTACCTTATTATTTAGTGACTTTATTCCTCAGATCATCCCAGTAATTTGCTGGAAAACCACAGATTTTATGAGAAACAGACCAAAAATATGAACCAAAAATCTGGACATTCTGCAAAAATCTGGACAGTTGAGAGGTATGATGATGCTTTAGAACGTCTTCATGTCCATCTCACCATTAGTAACTGTTTATCTGGAGAGTCTTACAGCTTGGCTGGTTGAACAGTATGATGCTTTAGAAATTCTTCATGTCCAGTTCACCATTAGTAAAATCCCTTACCACAGTATAGCCAGATATAGAGCTCTGTGACCCTAAATAAGCCACGGTGGTGGTGCTGCAGTAGCTTTGTCACCTCACAGTAAGACACTGTCCGGTTCGATTCTCAGCTAGAGCGTCTTCTGCGTGGAGACATGCGTGAATGGGTGTACCTTCGTTGAAGGTTGTGCGTCAGGGCTGGTAACTCGGTACGTAAAAATCAACTACCAATGATTAGCGGACCTGAGTTCCGCTGTGGCGACCCCTAACCGGGAAAAGCCGAAAGACACAACAACAACAACAACCTACTTACAAGAACTGGAATCATTCAGCATTAAGACCAATACCATTTTCTTTGGTAATTGTAACTATCCAACTGTAGACTGTGTAGCCTGTACCATCACTAGATTACAAGCACAGAGATTCCTGGACTTTGTTAATACAAATACCTGGAACAACTAGTGAGAGTACCCACTAGGGAAAACAACATCCATGACCTTGTCTTTGTCAATAAGGATGAGTTGTGCTCCACCCTTTGTTTATCATCTTCACTCATCAGGTCAGACAATAAAACTGTTTCCCTTGAAATAAAATTGAAACCTGAGACACCAGTGGCCCCCAAAACCTTTAGGCATTTCCCCAAGGTAAACTTCCTACTTCTAAATGATACTCTGGTAAGTTCTGAAATCTCCCCAAACCCAGTAAACTCCACTGAGTATGCGTAATTGTATACCATTGACTTGTACCAGCATGTCAACAACTGCAGTGAAGCAGCTGTAGCCTGTAAGAACAACCATAGTGCTAATCCTAAAAACAAACCTCCCTGGTAAACAACATTAACAAACGTTACAATAAAAGAAAGAGAATTATAGCCTTGCATCAGGCTAGATCCATCGCCATCATCATCATCATCATCATCACCATCGCTAAAACAAATAAGCAGCTCAGGAGTTTAATTAAAACCACCAAAGCTAAGTTTGAGACAAAAGTAGCCAGCCAAGCCAAGGGCAACCATACAGCCTTCTTTAGCTATGTTCACAACCTCAAGAATACTACACAGCAAACTGCTGAGCTGATTTTGAGCACCACCACCTACATCGAAGCTGAAGATATAGCAAACTTACTAGATGATAATTTCAGCTCCAATTTAACCTCTCGTTCTTTCCCTTTTGTCACACAAGAAACTCCAGGTACTCCCCCCCCAGCTTTCATGCAGGACCAAGTCCTGAAAGCCCTGTCAAAGGCCAGGCATACTGCATCAATGGGCCCTGACAGTATCCCAG
Source organism: Protopterus annectens (assembly GCF_019279795.1). NCBI lineage: Eukaryota > Metazoa > Chordata > Ceratodontiformes > Protopteridae > Protopterus > Protopterus annectens. The sequence goes on from NC_056739.1 coordinate 430,823,748, forward strand.
GATATATTTTAAATAGCTTGAAGCAATATTTATCTATACCCCTAACAATGCTGTTCAACCTCAGCCTCCACACAGGCTTTGTACCAAGTTAATGGTGGGCAGTAACAGTTATACCTCTTCAGAAGGGAGGGTTATCCACTGACTCAGCTAATTACTGACCCATAAATCTGACTAGCCTCATTTGTAAGGTCATGGAAAGACTCATCATAGACTTGATCATTAAGGACACAGGGAACCTCCAAAGACTAGAACTATCCAAGTTTGGGTTCATCTAGGACAGGTCTTGCTTATTCAACCGTGGGATTACTTTGAAAAGGTAAAAAAAAAACAATGGATTAAGGCAAGATGCTACACACTGCCTACCTAGATTTGGCAAAGAATTTTGAGACAGTACTTCACTCAGGTATAGTAGGGAAGCTTAACAAACTAGGAATAAACCCGTATGTCACCTGCTGGATTGCCAAACTGGCTGATAGATAGGATTCAGGAGGTCAAGATAGGGGAAGTTACCTCCACAAAAAGATCAGTCACACAAGTAGAGTCACACAGGGCTCAGTGGTGGGACCTCTCCTCTTTGGTATCTACTTCTCTGAAGTAAAGGCAAATGTCAAGAATATCTGGCTGACAAAGTTTGTGGATGACTGCAAGTTAGGAGGAGTTATTGAATCCTCAAATGATTTGGCCATTCTGAAGGAAGGCTTTTCTCAAACAAATACTAGTACCAGAGCCATGGACTAAAACTAAGTGCCAAACATGCATTATTTTATCCCTTGGGAAATCTACTACATATATGATAACATATGTGGACACTAACCTAATATTTGATCAACATGTGCCCCCAGTGTAAAAAAACAGTCCTTCAATATTGCACAGCTTATAAGCAAAGCGATAACTTCCAGGTCCAGGAATGTCATTACCCTCCCCCTTACCCCCCTTACTTCACTCTCATCAGGCCATTAATTGAGTATTTATTTATATATTTATTGCTTTTGACTACCAGGAAGGTCCGATTGGGCACAAGTCCCATTTTCAGTGGAGGCCTAGGAAGAAATGTTAGATTTTACAGAATGGGTAGAAGACAGTTATACAGGACTCACATAATAAATGTACATTTATTTTATTTATTTATTTATTTATTTCATTTTATTTTATTTTACATTTGTTGACTGGGCTAGTCTAACTGGATATATGTCCATTTTCAGTAGAGGCCCGGGGAGATAAGCTCCGAAGTTAAAAAGAATTTACATTAAAGAACTACATGAAAATTACAGAGTAAAATAAAACATTATAACTGGTGACATGGTTATAATAGTGTAAAAATGCAGTAAGTAGCATATAAATTGTAAAATATTGTTGCAAAAATATTGTTACAAGTGACATTCTGAGAGAATGCTAGCATAATGTACAGTAAATAGAGGATAAAGGAAAGTAAGACGAGAATAGCAGTTCTGTGAGTACATGTAGTGGTATAACATGGAAAGAATATGTATAAAAAAACACTTTTTATGAAGTAGATTTAGGGTTCTAAAGGTCTAGAATGTAGTCAGGTGTCCGGACCTAGAGTTAGTCAGGATTAGTACAGGGACACAGCCATTGTGATTTGAGGTAGAGCTTAAGTTTCTTTTTAAAGAGAGATTTAGAGGGAATAGTAGAAAGTTCAGAGGGAAGCAGGTTCCAGTGTTTTCCAACAGTGTTAGAAAAAAGGGAATCTCCAGCCTTGTTGTTGTTTGCTTTGTCAATATTTACAAGAAGTTTGTGTACGGATCTTAGGGACTTTAGGTTATGGTAGGGGTAAATAAGAGTAGATAGTATAGGTGTTTTGTCAGGCTGATATAGGATTTGATGGGCTATGGCTAGTTGATTAATTTTGAGTTGCTGCTGAAATTCAAGCCAGCCTAGTTGCTTTAAATTAGTGCAGTGGTGGGTTCTGTAAGGGTTGCCTGTAGCAAATCTGGCTATGTTGTGGTAGGAGTGTTCTAATTTCAAAAGATTCTTTTTTGATAAGTTAGTAAATATGGGTGAGGCATAGAGGAGCGGAGAGATAAGGTGGGAGTGGGCAATAGTTATCCTAGAATCTGGAGTGAGGAAAGATTTGATTCTGTACAGAGAGCCTATTTTTTTATTGATAGTTTTCAAAGTGTTGCTTATATGTATATCGAAGTTAAGGTTGTTGTCAATGGTAATGCCTAGTAGTTTGGTAGTAGGATCTTGTGATATAGGTGTGCCATTTTTAGATGTTATTGTAAAGTCTATATGGGGAGATTTACTGGAAGGTGTGAAGAGAAGGAGTTTAGTTTTTTTGGGGTTAAGTAGGAGACAGCGTTGTGAAAACCATTCTTCTACAGAATTAAATATGTGTTGTGTGAGGGAGTGAAGATCTGATACAGATGTGGCTGAGCAAATTAGTGTAGAATCGTCTGCATATTGTATGCATGTAGCTTGGGGAACTACTTTGTGGAGGTCATTGATAAATAAAGAAAATAGGAGGGGGCCCAGTATAGACCCTTGGGGGACACCAATGTTAACAGGTAGCTGGAAAGATAGAGTGGAGTTCCAGAGTACTGCTTGATGTCTGTTATTTAAGTAGGATTTGAACCAGTTAATAGGTTGGGTTTCAATTGACAAAGATTGAAGAATGTATATGAGTATTTGGTGGTTGACCATGTCAAAAGCCTTCGACAGGTCTAAGAAAAGTGCAGAGGAAAGGGTGTTATGGTTGCGATTTTTGTTGATTGTGTCTGTAAAGGAGAAGAGGGCAGTGGTGGTACTGTGGGAAGGTCTGAAACCATGTTGGGTATTAGAGAGTAAGTTATTTTGGAGAAGATGGTCAAGCAGTTGCTTGTGGATACACCTTTCCATAATCTTAGATAAGAGAGGGAGTAGGGCTATAGGGCGGTAGTTAGAGATTTCAGTAGAATTTCCACCCTTATGAAGAGGAATAATATGGGAGACTTTCCAAAGTTTAGGGACATATCCCTCTGTGATGGTTCTGTTGATCAGTATGGAAATTGGGTAGGCTATGGAATTGGCTGCTAATTGCAAGTATTCTGCAGGTAGTAGGTCAGCAGAGGGAGTACATGATTTGAGTTTTTTGATAAGGGAGAGAATGTAGGTTGTTGGGACAGGTTGGAAAAGAAATGGGGGAGGTGGGTTTAAGTTGCCATTAGATATAGTTATGTTTTTGCTAGATAGTTGACTGGCTAGGGTTTGAATTGTTTTGGTGAAATAGGAATTAAAGTCATTAGCAATTTGGTTGGGATTCTTTATGTCAGAGCCTTGTGGGTTGGGTGTGATAGGTTTACTAGGCTGTAGTAACTGATTTATATTTGCCCAGAACTTTTGTGGGTTATTTTGGCGAGTTTGCTGAGATTTCAGGTAATAGTTTTTTTTATTGGTCATTATTGATTTTTGGTCTCATTTCTCAGTTGTTTGTAGTGTTGGTAATCCGTTGTGTTTTTAGTTAGGCGAGATCTGTTCCAGATTTTATTTCTGAGATGGATTTTTTGCTTAGTTTCTTTCGAGAGCCAAGGGGCAGATTTAGTTCTAATTCTAAAAGAGCGAGTGGGGGCATGGTAGTTGAGTATGGCCAGAAAGTTAGCATTAAAGAAATCTACAGCTTCATCAAGAGAAAGGTGTTTTAAGGGGGACCAGTCACATGTATTCAGTTCACTTTGAAATAGCTCCAAGTTGAATTTTTTTTTGGTTCTGATTGTTCTAGTTATGTTTTGGGTAGGTGGGTTGGTTTTAAGCCTGATAATGTAAGTTAATAAGTGATCACTTATATCATTAGGGAGGGTTCCTGTATCATATGGGGTTGATAGTTGGTGAGTATCCAGTCTAAGGTGCTTTCTATTTTGTTAGTTTTATTTGTTCTAGTGGGGGAGGTGATAGTTTGAGAAAATCCATAAAGGTTAATATGGCTAGTAGGGTGTTCATTGTTGCAAGATCGCCAACCAATGTTTACGTCATCTAGGATAATTGTTTCTTGGGGTAAATTTAGTGATAGCCAACATGGGATGTTTTCGATGGTAGAAATATTATTTCCTGGGGGGACATAGATGCAGATAATAAAGATAGATCTGACTGAGTTTAGTTTAAGTTTGGTAATAAGAATTTCAGCATTGGAGTCCTGAGGAGGTTTTTGGTGGAAAGTGGTTATTTGAAGGCTAGATTTAAATAAGATAGCTACTCCACCACCTTTTTTTGGTACCCTGTCAAGACGCAAGATATTATAGCCAGGAGGGATGATTTCAGTGTCTTTTGTTGACGGTTTTAACCAGGTTTCTGTTAGGCAAATAATATCAAAGGAATAGAGTTCTAAGAGAGCATGGAGTTGTGTTGTTTTGTTATTAACACTACGTATGTTGAGGTTAGCTATTGAGAGTGAGTTGTTAAGTTTTTTAAGTAGGGGGTTAGCAGTGGGGTTTAGGTTAAAGGTCTGATTTATAGAGGAGCTAATTGGACCTGGGTTTGGGTGAATATCGCCATCAACTAGTGAGAGTAGTAGAGTTAAATATGCAGAGTTTGTATATTTACTTTGAGGAAGGGGTAGTCTTTTAGGATTTAGGTGAATATATTTTATGTGGGTTATCCTATGATATTTAGATATAAGATAGCTAGGTGTGGAAGTAATGTTGATGTGATGGTATTGGTAGGTAGGAATTGAAGAGGTAGCTTGTTTAGTTGGGTTGGGAAGGTGTGATAGTAGTGGGTGTTCGTAGGAGGTTATAAGGTGTGCTAATATTAAAGGGGGAAGAAGTGAGAGCATGAGTAAGGTATGTTTGAGTACTAGGGTGGGGAGTTTATACATTGTAAAGGTGGGTATTGAGTTCTAGTTACTAGTTCAAATGTAGTGGGTGTGGTATTGCAAGGCAAAGATAATGGTGGTTTGTGAGAGGGAGTGGTTAAGAAAGAAATTACGGAGGGAAAAGAGTAGATTGGTTAGTGGTGGTGAGGTGGAGGTGAAATACATAGACTAATAATGATACGACAGTTAATTAAAAAATAATAAATGTACGTACATAGAATAGTGAATGAACATACATAGAATTGTAATGCTATGACAGTTAATGTAAACATGGCAGTTAAATGAAGAATACAGTAAAATATTAGCTAATATCAGGTTTATAAGAGTCTAATTATTTTCAAATGGAATCAGCTGAAAATAGATATTGAGTAGGAGACAGTGAAGTAATTCTAGGATGAAGATTGTTACAAGTTATGAAGGAGTACTGAGAAGGTCCAGGTATAAAAGAGACAGAAATAGTAGTGGAGAGGGGTAGATGATAGATAGTTACAGGTGGTGAAGAAATAGCTGTATTATGGCCAGTTACATAAAAGAGTGGGGACAGTAAGGGTCTGGAGATTTTCCAGGAACATCACTTGTACAGAGCTGGCAGCTGAGTAAGTAAGACTTTAGTTGAGTTTTAAATGATTTTAGGGAGTGTTCTTGTCATACTATACTGATTTGCCAGCAGAATTGTCAGGTCTGGATACATGTAATAAGTATTCGTCCAATTAATATACTGCCCTGGAAGGGTTATATATTTTTATGAGGTTGTAAATAGCTGAACAGTTGTTAGGTTTATACACAGGTTTATACACAGTTTATACACAGTGTTATGGATTTGTGGAAGTTGTGAATAGGTTAGATTATCTGGGTATTCCAGCCAGTGTGATTCCCTTAGGGCAGCACAGTGGTGGGTTCTGTTTGGAAGGCTGGTGGCAATGAATCATGCTATTTTGTAGCAACACTGCTCAAGTTTGTTTTGCAAGGTCACTGTTGTAAGGATGGGAGCAGAATACATTAGAGCAGACAAGAGGAAAGAAGAGAGAATGTGCTTTCTTATCGTGCCTGAGAGGAAAGGTTTCATAGAAATAATGTAATTTTTGGTGTATTTTTTTCACTATGTTTTGGATGTGTTTCTCCAAATTTAAGTACTCATCTAGACAGATGCCTAGTAGTTTAGTATGTGTGACAAGCTCAATTTTTCTTTTGTTGGAGGAGGTAACTGAGAAGTAGGTTATGTTGATTGAAAGCTGTTTAGAAGTAAATAGGATTAGTTTTGATTTACTGTCCAATGTACCACCAATATACTACTAGGCAGCATAATGCCTCCTTTGCCATGTATCTGACCAGGCACATGAAACAACTAGTAAACCTACACAGGATGTTCACATTAGCACTGCCTCAGTGGCTTATGGGTTCCATGCCTGCACAAACCCACACTGGCAGCTTTCCAGAGCTCAGAATTTCCTTCTCCTACTCCTTCTGTGATAGGGTTTGTCTTAGCCCAGTGGTGTGCAACGTCCGGCCCTTGACGCAACACCATCCGGCCCCCAGAGAGTAACCAAATATGTTTTAAAAAAGTGAACAAATGCTATGCCTTACTCCAATCACAAACTTTCCAGCACGTGTTTACTTACCTAATTGACTGCAGTTATGCACACCTCTAATTTTAACTGCGGAAGTAGCTATTCTTTGTTGTATATAACTTGTAGTCTGTAAAGAGTAATACCTTTCTGTAAGAGTTTGTAATAAGTCATGGCTGCAAGCCAGAATAAAGTTAAATGGAACGCTAATGTAGAAAACAGGCAATTTCATGACTGCTGTCTTACGTAAAAATGCCAGTCACCTGTACCTATTGTTAACTCGCAACGACTTACTATGTTTTGAGGTGGCATACAGATGCATTAAGAATTAATGTAATGGCCCTCCCCACAAAAAGGTTGTGCACCACTGTCTTGGCCTCTCACATAGGGAAGCCTAACTCCTATTACAGAAAGGTAATTATTCAGTCTTTTATTGCCAGCTGTAAGACTCACACAGTTGACTCTCCTCAACAGCCTGCATTGGTGCATTACAGATTCCAGACTCAGATAAAAAGCCTTTGGGAATTTCCCTTCATCTTTATTATTATACACTTTTGATTTCTGTCTTATTTTAATAATAACTATATATATATATATATATATATATATATATATATATATATATATATATATATATATATATATAGTTCCACTTCATAATCTCAAAATACTGAAATCTCGAATTTCAGTATTTTGAAACTGTAAAGTCGAACCATCCACAATCCCGAAACCCACAATCATGACTCACACAATCACAAACATACATACACCATATGCCACACAACACACACACCATTTTACCCAAACCACACAAATCACATAACCACACACTACATGTAAGGAGGGGGGCAAGCCCCCAGCACCAACCATGTGGGGGGGCTGCTCCCCCTCCCACACCCCCCTACTTATATATGCCAACTCCAAGATCGCACATAACGAGAAAAAAAAATCACACCACAGCATTCTACACTCGCTCGCACACACACACATACAAATACACATCACACATACACATACACAAATACCAACACATCCATCACTCACATCTCAACTTACACCTCCCTAACCTAACCCACATGTACAAGTCAGAAAAGCGCTCACATACACTTACTTACCTGACATTCCGAACACCATCCCAAACAAACACTTCACGTAACGTACCGAAAATACATAAGCACAGATTTGATATATTCAAATTCGCTCTTATGCACCTTCGGCATTCTGAATTTTCAGCGTCATGGTTTCGAAATGCTGAAATTCGAGATTTCAGCATTTCGAGATTGAGATTTCAGCATTTCGAGATTATAAAGTGAAATTTTATATATATATATATATATATATATATATATATATATATATAAGTCCTAGGTGTCATAATCAACGACAACCTAAAATTTAATCTACACATCCAATATAATATCAGTAAGACCCACAAAAAACTAGGACTTCTTTACCAACATAAACACTTCTTTTCCCTCCCATAAAAACAAGTACTCGCGTCCACCTATCTACTTCCTTCTCTTGTCTATGGTGCCCAACTACTTGCCAACCTCCAGTCCTCACTTAAAACTAAACTAGAAATGTGCTATAACAAAATAGCCAAATTTTCAACAGGTTCACATCATTCCACCCATCACTACGCACCCCTAAACTGGCTAGAATTCCCCCACTATCTCACTTATCTCCAACTTTCCACCACACACAAACTTCTCACAAAACTTCAGGATTGCCTTACCCTAAGTTCCTTGTTTTCCCATTACAAACCCAGCAGGTCCCTATGATCCAAGAACCTGCTTCTTCTTCAAATCCACAAACTGAAACTACCTGCAGGCCACCTACTTTACTCTTGGTCAATAGCGAAAACCTGGAACAGCCTTCCTATAGCCATTCACACAATTCAGAGCACAAGTGCTTTCAAGACAGCTCTCTGAAACCACCTTCAATCCAAATGGCTCTGTAAGTGCACTAAGCCTCTACCTCCCTTAACCTAGCTCTTTAATACCCTCCTATCGTTCCACATATTCTGCCTCATCCATCATCCCTATTCCCTGCCCTTTCCTCAAGTACTTTTATACCATCCTATTACTCCACGCTTTGTCCTCATCTACATCCCACTGTCTTGCCCTTTCTAAACTTACTACATCAAATTCCCCTTTACATTTTACCTCTACTCTTTTTCTTATAGTTTGCCTTCTTTCTTCTTACTCTCATCCCATCACCTTTACCCTTTTCACCAGGCATCCCCCATATCCTGCTCCCTACATCTTCTCCCACTTCTTTTCTCTTACTCCCTACTCTAGAATTTGGCTGCTAGAAAACTCACAATGTAACTGTAGCGTGAACCTCTCAAACAATACACTAGCCATAGTATAACTCCTACTGCTATATCTGCTATGTAATAATAATACTGTGTTTGTTCTTCTGAATGTTTACCTTATAAAATTTTAGTGTTTATCTATGCATAAGTTTTCTGTGGAACTATTCTATGTAATTAGATTATATACTGTGTTTTTCCCTTTAATGTAAAGATTGTAGAAAATAAAAATGTTTTTATTCATTGTAGAAGTTTCTTGTGGAGCTTTTCTCCCCGGACCCCCACTAAAAATGGGCTCTTCTTGGCCCAGTGGACTGTCCTGGTCAACAAATGCCAGTAAATAGATATAAGCTAGAGTTTTCACCTGTAATGGAGGCCCATGGGATATATGCAAATGTCCCCTTAAGGACATCAAGTGTGCTAGCTACATGGTTTCTGAATGTCCATGACTATTTTACTTTTTTAGACTTTCTGTTATATTTTATACAGTTTAGCCTATTTGCTGAGTGGGAACGTAGTTTGTATTTTCTATTATTGCTGCCCTTAGTCAAACCTTAATAATGACAGTGTATTATTTTGGCTGGTGTTTTTTTCCCAGACTTGATAGATCCTGATACCGCTGCCCCCCATCAAATCCAGTTGCACCTAGAAAAGAAAAGAAAACAACACAAATCTGTCTCAGTTTGTGGTTTGTGAATCTGTTGTTGATTTAAGCTGGACTGCAGACCACCTACTTTTTTCTCTATTACCCTGTGGTTTGAGCTATATGGTACAGGGGTGAGACATCCTCCGTGCTACTCCAGTATCTGGTCCAGGTATGGGAGAACCAAACCCTTTGGGTGCAGGAGAGATCCAGGATATGATCGACCTTTGCCTGACAATACTCTTTCCCCAGATATTTTGCCCTATCGCCAGTGTAGTTCATAGTAAGAAGAAACAGAAACTTTACCACATGACAAAATATTAGGTTATTACCATGTATAGGACTAATGTAGTTTCCTTAGCTAAAAGTGTTTTATTGTCACCTAATCTTGGAGACTATACTCCTATTCAGAATGATTATGGGGCTACCTTTTCTAGAGATCAGTCTTGTGACACAGATTTTGATTGAAACTCTGGTGCAGACAGTAGTGGACACTATGAGCCCATCCAATCTGATTCTTTGGAAAGTGAACATATTCAAAAACCCATCAAGTGTTTACCTTTCCACAGATGTTAGCTAGATTTAGAGATTTATTTGACTGGATGCAATCTGGAGCTATGCCAGAGATTGGCAGAGTTTATGATCTTACTGAGGATAAATTCCAAATGTCTTTTTCTGTTCCACCTCTTACTGACTTTAGATGTCAATAAAACTGCATGTAAAATCCGTTTGGTTAGTGAACCAATTCCTAAAAAAGCTATGAGGAAATTCAAGGTGTATTCTGATCTTGTGACTGTCTTTGCTCCTTTGTCAGCTGACCCATCAACTATTTATTCAGCTACCAACTCTAACAAGTGAGTTTTGGCATCTTCTAACACTACACTCATCATCATCATCATCAAAATCCCCCTTTTTTCCATTTTTTTCTACACAGGGTCAGCGTAAAGTGCTAACTGTCACCATCTTTCTCAATTCAATGCCACACTCTTGAGTTCTTCAACACTCATGGCTGACTGTCACAGATCTTTCAAAAATCCATCCACCTCTTTGCTGGACATCCTCGCTTCCTCTTACCTTCTTTCCGTCTGTCCCAAATCTTTTCCACCAGATTGTCTTCTGCTTTTATGCACATGTGCCTGAACCATCATAATCTGTTCTCGTTGATCTTTTCTGCAATTGGAACTACTTTGGCTTCTGCTCTTATGTTGTCATTTCTTCATCTGTCCCACAGTGTGCATCCTACCACACTTCTCAGGCACTTCATTTCCATAATTTCTAGCTTCCTCATCTGCTGTGCCTTTACTGCCTAGGTTTCTGTACCATACAGTAGACTGGCCACACCACTGCTTTGTACACCTTACTTTTCAGCTTCTTTGGCATTCTTCTGTCATAGACTATACCTGACACTCTATGCAAGTTGGCTGCAGCCCCTCTGATTCTAGCGTTGACCTCTTCATTCAGACTTCCCTTTTCCTGAACCACCCCTCCCAGTATTTGAACCTATTTACCAATTCCACTATCTTCCTTTCTATTTCAGTTCTGAGTTTCTTCTGATTTCCCCAATTTCTGCCATCACCACTGTCTTATCTGTGCTTAGTTTCATCCCATATACCTTCAGTTTTGCATTCCATTCCCCTAGTCTGTCTGTAACACCACATCGTCTACATACAGCAATTTTGTTGATTTGTCCCCTCTGACCTGTTTGTTAATGTAGTCCATCACCAGTATGAACAGCAGTGGGTTCAGAGCTGAACCCTGGTATACACCCACTCCCTCTGGGAAGTCCTCTGTGAGAACGAACATTGTTCATACTTGAGTCATTGGGTCCTTGTACATAGCCTGCACTAATTCTATCAATGTTTCTGGATCTAGGCACCACCACAGTACTGCCCAAATCAGCTTTCTTGAGACCTTGTCATATGCTTTCTCCAAGTTTAGGAATGCCCAGTTCATAGGTTCATAGGTTAGTACTAGGCTAACTGCCCTTATGGGCTATTTTAAGCTTATCCAATTACCCGATGTCAGAATCAAACCCTGCACCTTGTGCTTCTAAGGTAAGCACCTTAACCATTACGCCAATCTCCCACCAAGTTACACCAAACTCCCCTCATCTCTAGCTTCTTCTCAACTATCTTTCTCACTGCAAACATCAGGTCACTTGTGCTGCATCCTGATCTGAATCCAAAATCCTCATCTCCCATCTTGCATTCTACTGATCTGCATATCCGTTTAACACTACACTGCCAGACAAAACTGGTAAGTGGTTAGAAGCTCAGGAAGAAAAAAGTTAGCTCAGTCTAGTATTTAGTCTTTAGAATTTTAAATTATCATAGCTTCATGTGAAAATTTATTTTACAATGTGCTTAGAGTTAGATAGCTTTGCTGCATCCTTACCTGCTGAACAGCAGTCTTATATGAATGACATTGTTTCTAATCTGACTCAGGTTTTGATACATGCTTTGAGGAGTGTCTTAGAAGGTGTGGGCACTATTTCTAGAAATGAATCCACTTCTTGTTTTATTGAGAAAATATGCTTGGTTACACAACCAGAATTTTTCTGAAGATTTAGAAAAATGACATTTTGAATGTTCCTTTAAGTTCTGAATTTGTGTTTGGTACTGCTGCCACCCATATTCTCAATGGGACAATAGAGGTAATTTAATGCATTGAGTATCAGGAATGTTTCATTTTCTCAGGTTCTTCCCTAAAACGGCATCCAAATTCAAAGGCAGAACAAACAAAAATCCCTGCTTAGTAAGAGTCAGGGTACCAGGAGGAAATGGCAAGAGGATCATGCTTCCAAACCAAATAAAAGCAGCTTCTTTCCCCCCCAAAAGATTATTTCCCTCCTAAATAATGATTATAAAAAACTCAGGGAATCCTGTCCCTCCTCCCCTTTCTCTTTCCCCAGGCTTTAGATCTATCCAGCTGCCTGGCCCCCCAACAATCTCAGACAAGTGGGTGCCGAAAATAATTCAGTGAGGATATTCTTGGCAATGGACTGAAAATCCTCCACCTTCATGTAAATCCTTACACTCCAGCAAGACCAGATTCATCCATTTTCTCTTGTACACATTTACAAGTTGCAAGCAATAGTTATAGAACCAGTTCTTGTACCCCAAAAAAGAAAAAAAAAGGATTTTGCACCAGAATCTTTTTGGTACCCAAAAAGGAGCTGCCATGGAGACAAGTGTTAGCTTTATCACACCTAAATACCTTTCTGAAAGCACCCAAATTCTAAATGCCCATTTGCTAGACAATCCTATCCCTTCCTCTGAATATGGTTTTATGGTGACTTTACCTCTGAAGGATGCTTATCATTGCATTCCAATTGTCCCCAGTTTCAAGGTGATCCTACAAATGTCCTGACACACACCCTCACAAATAATTGTTTTCCTTGGATGTAAGATGGATACTGAAAAAAGTATGGCCTTTCAACCAGAAGACAAAGTCCTAACTGCTCAGGATGTTTTCAGGGATTTCACTCTTAAAAAAAGCTGCCTCCACATGAGAGTTTCTTAAAATTTGAGTCCTTATGACATTAGTGATTCTGTTGACACCACTTACCAGACTCTATATAAGAAAGTTCAATATTACTTAAAGAAATATTGGATCCAGCACTTGCTTCCCTTGGAGTTTCAGGTGTCAGTACCAATTTTTGTGAAATGAGAGTTACAGTGGTGGAGGGGGATCAGATGTCACTCTGCCCAGACCTGCCTTCTCCCTCCAGACCCCAGATAAATCAGTCCAGATGAACTTATCAGATTTTGCATGGATAACAGTGTCCATGGGAGTTTAAGGTGAATGTGGTCCTTTGGATGCTACAAAGCACATAAATGTCAAAGAAATGTTAGCAGTGATTTAAACCTTAAAAGGCTTTCATCACTTATGGCATCTAGGTTCTCTTTTATTGGTCACAGGCAACACCACTGTCATGTGGTACCTGAACAAACAAGGGTGTACAAGGCCATACCCACTTTGCCAGTCTGCAATGATGGTCTGAGAGCTAGGTTTGAGAGCTAGGTTTGCAGCATTCTCTGAAACTTCAGGCCTCATATATCCTGCCTGAGAAAAACCTAGTAGTTGACAAGCTAAACAGATCCTGGATGGATCTCACAAGTGGAAACTCAGGACAGAGGTCTACCTGGATTTGGTCTAGATGTGAAGAACACTTCAAATATTTCTTGTCATCTAATTCCAAAACAGACAGTTGGAAAAATTTGGTTTAAGATGTCCTTGCAGCCATGCTTGGAAGACAGAAGTATTCTCATTTCCTTGGATGGAAATATTCCTTTACGCATTTCCACCCTTGCACCAATTCCCATAGTACTTCTGATGATCCAGAAAAAAATTTCCAAAGATCACTCTTGGTTCTCCCTTTTAGAGTTGGCCAAGGGCAATTGCCATAAGCTTGTCACACTCTGGATCTGCTCATATAGTGACAGGGGCAAATGGTGCACCCCAGCTTAGAGCAAGCAGTTGCTACTGACAGCCTGGATGTTCCATAAGAATGCACAGCAGTTAACAAAGGAGACAAGAAAACCTGCAACTAGAAAATCTTATGTTTCTAGATGTTGCCAGAGAACCTGGTGTGGTGTCTTCTCCTGTGATTTTGAAATATTTGTGTGAGCTACTCAACAATGACTTATCACAGGCATCTATTAAGGTGCATAGTGTGGCCATTTCAGCTTGTCTGCCATGCAGCCCCCTATTTATTCTCTATTTGTGGTCAAACAATTTATGAAAGCAGAGTTGTGCAAATTCCACCACCATGGGATCTCAAATTTGTTTTAGAAAAATTACCATTATCTCCTTGTTAACCTGCCTTTTAGGCTAATTTGAAGTCCATGATTTGGAGAACTGTTTTACTTATTGCTAGGACATCTGCAAGGCAAGTCTCTGAGATGCAAGATCTCATGGTGAGCAAACTTTATATGATTTACCACATAAGGACAGGGTTATTTTACACACTAATTCTTCTTTCATGCCAAACTTTGTTTTTGAATTTACACTGAATCAAGTGATCAATCTCCCAGTTTTCCTTCTGGAACCTAACAGCAAGGAGGGGAAGATTCTGTATATCTTAGATGTCCACAAGTAGCTCAGCTACTGCCTCGACAGAACTAAGCCCTTTAGGAAAGATAAACAGCTGTTTATTTCCTCTTTTTGGGCTAAGAATGATCAACCTGTCTCTAAGCAAACAATGGCTCACTGGTTGTCCTCTGCAATTGTTTTTTGTTTCTCCTACCACAGTAAATGTTTTCTATGCAAGATTAAGGCACATTCCACCTGATCTTTATCCTTTTTGGTGGCATATCGGAGAGGACAGGACTCTAGAAACATTCTAGAGGAAGCAATCTGGCATTCTGTTCGTACCTTTGTAAAGCACAACAACTGGATTCCTTCTCAAGTTCCAGAGCAGGGTTTGAGAGGCCCATTCTCCAGGGGCTCCTGGTTCCTTGCCTTTCCTCTTGTCAGGTAGGGTAAACTTTGGAAATCTACCAATATGCCACTGAGGCAAAGTGACTTATGAACATACGCATAAGTCCTACTTATCTGTAACAGTAGATATTCAAATACCATAGTGCCTCAGTGGCTGAACCCACCTACCATCTCCTTTATTTTTTATATAGTTCAATGGTATCCAAACTTGTTGTGCTGTTGGTTGGTTTTGGTCATTTGTGTTGGTGTTTTGTGGCTGCAGGTTGAATGGTTTCAGTCAGTTCTTGCTTCTTGACCTTCTTGGTTTGGCCTACTTAGAAGTTAGCACTAAAAGCCTGAATAAATATCATTCTGTAACATGAGTTAAACTTCCCCTGAAGGGAGAAGCTTAGCCAATGCCCTATTACAGAAAGTCAGAGGAGGGGATTCTGAACTCTGGAAAGTGGCCAGTCTGAATTTGTGCGGGCACAGAACCCATATGCCACTGAAACAGTGTGAAATTTGAACATCTACTGTTACAGGTAAGTTGGACCTATGCAACTGGACTTTCCTCAGAAAGAGAATACAGAGTTTAAATCATATGTCCTACCTAGACTGCCTCAAAGTGATGTCACTGTATTCAGTATCCTGCAGACTACAGAGAGAGGACCTGTTTCTGGCTTAAAAATGATCCTCTGACCCTGTACTGATGGACCTACTGCGCATCTGCAAGTCAAATGATAAAAGAGAAACTCATTCCAGGGACCTAAACCTTTTTTGCAACTTAAACAGAATAGCTTGGAGAGACAGGTACATCTGTCAGAGGTTACCACTGCTTCAGAACAGCTCATCCACATAATGCGAAGTTCATCCCTGTTTTTATTCAAGTGTAACCTGGATCTATGGATGGGAATAAGGAAGTTTACCTCAGGACTACCCCTGTAATACTTATGGATGGAGGCAGCACCTAAATGCTCTTTCCTACAATATGGCCCATATAAATGCCCAATGGTATTACACTAAAAGTGATCACTGTCTCACCCAGAACTAAGCACTGTCCCCTATGGGATGTATATAAATATAGACCCTAGAATTGGAAAAGAGTAATTTGAACTAATGGGATAATCTGCTAAGTTTAAAATGGCCAGCAAGGGGCAGTTAGCCTAATATTCATCTATTTACATATAAACCTAAATATGAGAGATACAGAGCACAAAATGCCCTGAATATATGGGAAAGCTCTGAAATAAAGAGCACTGACTCCAAAATTATCCCAAATAAATATTCAGAGACAGGAAACTCTGAAATGTAAATATTTAAAGCCTGAGATGGTGTATGCATATATATATATATATATATATATATATATATATATATACATATATATATATATATATATATATATATATAGATAGGGAAAAAAAAAAACTTCATCAAGAATACTAATCCTTTAAAATGTGTGAGACTGTGATATGTAGAACAAAAATAAACAGATAGGTGGAACTCCAGCAGATGTGTATGAAAATTCATTGAATTTGTGATGTACTTTTCTCATATGGGGCACAAAATCATTAGAATGTTGAGAAATTATAAGATACTGGACTCCAAATTATCTGAATAATGGACATTACCATAAATATTGAAGTACAAACTAATAGAATGCTGCAGTGAAATACACAATTGTACCCTCAAAGTATAAGACAAGGATGACAATTTTAAAGTAAATAAGTCTTCATAGTATAGGAGAAAAACTCTGAATGGGGTATGCAAACCATAGAAATCCCACATGTGGTCTTTAAAGCCGGCTAAATATATTGAGGGAAACGTACAAAATGCTGTAGTGAGAATCAGAGACAAATACCCGGACTGTCTAACATATGTCTCGTGGTTTAGTATCTCTATAATAGTACTTGAAGTGTACACAGGAACAGAAATATAGGATCACACGAGTTACAACCTGAGTGTTTTGAGATACAGCAGGATAAATAATGTAGAAGAGTAACTGAGACTAAGACAAATTAAGGAACTGTGCGACTGCAAGAGTAAATAATAGTAGGATTAGGAGTACAGAAGAAGTTATCAGGGACCTGGGGACCCAGGTTGATAGTAGTCTGTCATTCGACACCCATGTAGCTAAAGTAGTTAGGAAGACCTTCTACATTGCCCACCTTATCATGAAGGGATTCTCATCTAGATCAAGGGAGGTCATAGTCTCCCTATACTCATCACTCATCAGACCAATGATTGAGTACAATGCCCCATTCGGAATGTATCTGACCCGACACTTGCAGCAGCTGGAGAGGCCACAAAAGTTCCTCACCAAAAGGATAAAGGGTCTCAAACATCTGTCCTATGCTGCCCGACTGAAAGAACTCCAGCTCTATTCAGTCGCACCGCTTGCTCAGAGGTGACCTTTGCCTAACATACAAGGCCATGTCAAACCCAGTTTTGATGAATATGCTTCACCTCAAAAATACTAGATCCATCAGAGCCACAAGGGGGAGACTTAAACCTCGACACAGCTATTAATAGGATCGCTGGAGGGATAGATTCATCACCCAAAGACTCCCTATGCTGTGGAATAAAATCCCGGTATATGTGAGGCAGAGCACCTCGCTGGCCTTGTTCAAGAGAAATCTTGACCAATGGATGGGAGATCGCAGATATACCCCAGGGATTACCTCAGTGTCACTGCTCAACAGAGGCACAGCAAAATAATGGGTATAGTTCCCCATACTAAAGGGGTGGCGTAAGCCACAAAACTATGGGCTAGGCTTGTAAATGCCCTCGGGCAGATAGCCTAGTATGAACCTATGAACCTATGAACCTATGAACATCACGCATCAGGAGAATACAAGTGGGAAATGAATATAACCAGCCCGGATAAGACTGAAGTAAAACAGGTTATCAACAAAACTGTGAAGTTATACGTAAGGATGAGAAATGGGGGACAAGGAAAGGAAAGGGGCCTTGAGTCTGTCATAAATAGATGCAAATGTCATTGGGTAGATAGCCCTAGAAAAGCATATAGATATGGAGTTGGAAAATACATTTTTCAGATACACTGAAAAATGTAGGACAGATCAGGAGATTACATTGCTGTAAAGTGAGGAATGAAAGCTGGAAATGATGCTTATTAGGGTAAATTTATTAAATGTTCCTCACCTCTTCATCTGCAAAAATTAACTGATGGTATCAGCACAAAGTCAAACAAGTGTATGTAGAAATAAATAGAGTGATAAAGGGAAAAGTAGAGAAGGGCTAGAGAAGGAACTCAAGTGACTTTGAGAAGTCTAGATAGACTTATTCCCAGATTATTAAAGGGCAGTGGCATTTGGTAGTCTTTTCTTAATAGACAGTTTGATGTCTGTTACTTTGCCTAAAGTGGTACCCTGTAAACCAGGAAAGAGACAAAAATATACTTCTATTGGCCCTACTTTTATTGCAGGTAATTTTATTACTATTATTATTATTATTATTATTATTATTATTATTATTATTATTATTACAGGTTGCTGGAGTTCCCGAATGCATTTTCTCTTGATAATTGTTTACAGCATGACTTCACATAATACAAGTCTTTCTACTTCATCTTTTTTTGGCTTATGAAAAGGTTACCATTGAAGTGATGAAACTGTGGAACATAAATGCTGATGTATCTGGACTTAAGTAAGGCCTTTGGCATTGTATGTTACAGATGGTTGCTAAGAAAATGACTGAGTATAAGTGCAATTTCCAAAATGGTGGCATGAACTCAAGACTAGAGACTGGATGAAAGCAGGAAATGGAAGAGTCAATAAACCATGTAGTTTTACAGGTTCCTTGTTTAGATCAGTCCTGTTTCACATATTTGTGTCAGATATCACAATGAATGTGAAAAGCAAGATCACCTCGTATATTGATAGAAAAACTGATGTAGTAGTCAGAGTTGTTGGTGAGGTCTTGCCTTCTGAAGTATCTACTATAGCTAGAATGTTAGGCAAATAAATAGGTAGCAGCTAGGATTTAATGTGAAGAAGTATAAAGTTGTGTGATGTGAACAGAAAACTCACAGATAACATGCTGGCTTAGTTGCGTGACCTCAAGGAAAAAAAAGGAGGAAAACCATTAAGGGGAAATAATCACGCTTAAGCTGAATCATGATATGCAATATGAACTACATTGATGAAGGCCAAGTAGATCTCAGAGTGCACAGCAGGAGAAATGGATTCCACAGATGTTTTCTGGTTATCCTCCTTTTTTAAAGAGCACTTGTAAAGACCACACAGTTCTGGAGACCATACATACAATGGAAGATTAGTCTGGTAGAAAGCATGCAACAGAGAGTTACCAACATTATGAAGGGTGTGGAGGGTCTGGGCTATCAGAAGAAAAAAAAATAGTATAATGAAATAAAAAAAATGTTTAACATAATTTGAGCACAGTGCTTTATTTTGGTGGAGGAGGGATGGCCAAAGCTGAAGAAGAAGGGCAGAAGGGAGAAAAAGTGATATGTAGCAATACTGGAAAGTGAATATTTTAAATCTGACTTGAAAAAATACTACTCTACAGAGAGAGTGGTAATGCCCTGGAGTGTCTTGTCTGAGGTCATGATACAGTTTACATCCTCAAAATTGCTTTGAAAAGAGTAAGGAAAAAGATCAGACAGTGCTACCGCAGCTGCTGCTGCATGTGGAACAGTGCTTCTCTAGTGCATTGTGTGCATGCATGCACATGTATGTGTGTGTGTGTGTGTGTGTGTGTGTGTATAAGTGTAATGGTAGATGCTACACTTGCGCAAGCTTGTACCACATTACTCATCTTAAAACAACATTTTCATAAGTTTGTATTTATGACTGATTCATTATGTAAATTTCATAGGTAGACAGACTTCTATAAATAGATAGACTGTAATACAAGTTCATAGACTGGTGGTTAGCTAAGCATTGATGAGGATAAATAAATTGATTCCACTAGCACACAAATAGATCACCCTTAAGTGCATATTGTATTAATTCTCTCTTCATTGCTATTAATATTACTTCCCTGTGATTTGTAAACAGCTGCTTTGTTGACACACATTTGAGTGTAGATGTGTTATTACTTGCTTATCTTGTCTGTGTCAAAAGATATTGAATTTTGTTGCTTTTGTGGGTGATCCAAGCTCATGTGTCTCAGGGCAGAGACTCCTAACTGTGTGTGTGTGTGTGTGTGTGTTTGTGTGTGTGTGTGTATTATTAATCTCTTGGGGAGAGAGGCATCAAGCAAAATCTTCCAGTGAAGCTCAACTAACTACATACACCAGTCACCCCCCACTGTCAGTGAGTATAACCTAAAATATTAAATGTTTTGAAAGAGGACCACTTGACTCTACATGTCTACTAAGGACATTAGTAGGGTTTCTCTTCCTTATTGCATAGGTAATTTGGTATAGCTTCCTTTTTTAACACCTTGCCAGTTTTTCCAACACAGAATGCAGGGCATGATTAACATTGTGCCACATACACAACACAACACCTTTAGTATTACACTCAGTCTTACCATTCAGGATTTTTAGCCTTAAGTAATTGGTAATAGTGATGTTAACTGCCTTGGTATAAACCTACATTGGGGACATGCCTCACATCTTGTGGCACCTTTTGTCACACATGCATTATCTAGCACCCTACCCTGTTCTTAAAGCATTGCTTTCAATTTTTACTCTTCCTAAAAATTAATTGTGTATTTTGACCCAACTTCTTTGTCAACCCAAAGGAACCAGACCGCCATCCATTTTTTTTTGTAATTAATTCCTCGGCCTCTTTAGATTAACTAATAATCTCCATTATCATAGCCCATGAAAAAAACAGCTTTATCCTTTTCTGTTCTATTACCATCATTATGCAGTGAGTGCCTTAACAATAGCTGGAACTTAACCCTCCTTCATATTACTAATTAAATCACAAGGGTATCCCATGTTCAAGAACATATCACCAAGAGTTAATAACTCAAACTCAGATTGGTTATTTATTATTATTTTTTATTACTTTTTTATATTTTTTATTTTATGCAAAGAATTATGTAAACAAAGAAAGGTTTGGAATTTTTTGTTTGGACGTTGTCACTTAATCATGTTTCTTTGCTATTAATTGGTGGGATGTTGACATGTGATTTGCTGACTGGATTATTTAAATAAGTTTTTTGGGACAGTTTATTTGTTCTGATGATGTTCTGGTACAATAGGACCAAAACACTAAACATCATAAACCTGGGGCTTCACTCTTTGTTTCTAGGATGTTTTTATTTTTGTACTAAATTTTAAATTATTAAATTTTACACTTGAATGCATTTTTTTTTTCTTTTTCCCTTTCATTCTTTGCAGCTAGGTGTTAATGCTTTACTTGCTGTTTGTTTCTTGGAATACGCATCTCTTATCTGGTATACTGGCATAGTTATCTAAAACCAAGAAGTAAGATATGAAGGCTGACCAACATCGCTGACGGACTGATGTATATAATGAAAATACTAAGTCAGATTCATAAATGTTGCCAGCTTAGCATCAGGCTGTCCCACTCACTGTCTGTCCAGCTGCTTTTCAGTTCATGAACATCAAAAAAGTCTATTTCAGGTAAAGAAAGTGAGCTTATGTTAAATGTTCACTGGTTTAAACTAATGCAGGTCATTATTCACAAACTGCCCTGAGGAAGACTAAACTTGGTATATAAATCATTTCTAGGCAGGAGAAGAATACAAAGCTTTTGTTGTATACACAAGGTGAAATATCATCCCAAGATGCCAGTCGTACAAAAAATTGTATCAGTCTGTCTCTGAGTTGTAGCGGAAACAACTGGTGGATGCTTTAAGATAGTGCCAGACAGACTTTGTTGATTCTAGATTATAACTCCCACCAGTGTCAAATATAATGGTTGTTTTACAATATTTGTTTGTTTGTGTCTTTCGGCTTTTCCCGGTAAGGGGTCGCCACAGTGGAACTCCGGTCCGCTAATGATTGGTAGTGGATTTTTAATTACAGGGTTACCAGCCCTGATGCACAACCTTCAACAAAGGCACGCCCCATTCATGTATGCCTCCACACAGAACACG
This sequence comes from Protopterus annectens, assembly GCF_019279795.1. NCBI lineage: Eukaryota > Metazoa > Chordata > Ceratodontiformes > Protopteridae > Protopterus > Protopterus annectens. The sequence goes on from NC_056739.1 coordinate 430,845,560, forward strand.
CTCTAGCTGAGAATCGAATGGGACAATGTCTTGCTATGAGGCGACAACGCTACCGCAGCACCACCACCGCAGTCATAATAACCACATGTCAATAAGGAGATACAGGTCGGCAAAAGCACAAATGTTGTTAAAAACATCCAACTATGTGCATACCAGACAATACCCATTTAGGTAACTATGGTGATAAACATAGTATGCCCTTATAGCAGTGGTGTTAAACTTGTAACAGGCTGACAACAGTAACACTTTACATATTCCACCAGATGTTTCCAGCAATTTCTGTGACCCATCTTTGGCTGTCTGACATGCCATGTACCAACATTCAAGAAATGCTATATCTGCCAAAGAAGCATGTATTACAGTGCATCCGTGGTGTGTCCTGCATGCTTGTAAGGGATTATTATTATTATATCACTTCCATAAGTTTGACATTGGAATAAGCCAATGACATTAGAGGAAATGATAGAGGAAGTGATATGGAGGTGTGTTATCTGTATTGTTTTATTTCTCACTGAGGCTGTACCATGCAGTTTTTTAACTAAAGAGTGTCAGTGAGGATATGTTTCGCCATATTGTATGTAGATGCCTGTTTCAACAATTTGATTCTTTCTTTCCCTTTCAGGATTTTTTGGATCTACTCTCCTGGTTTGCTAAACATTGATAAGATTGACAGTAGAGTTGATATCTAGTACATTTATTCAGTGGTCTGTGGTATCCCCTATTTATGTGAAACACCCTTAATTCACAGTCTTACTCTAAACTTTGTATTCTACTATGCTGCGTAAAATCTTCCTGAATCATCTCTGTTGTCAATAAACAGATGCATTACAAACGTATTTGTTTTTTTTTTTTTTTTTTTTTTCCAGTTCTTGTTTTTTCACTATTCTAAATATAGACCCATCATTTCTTGGCATTTCAAAACTTGAATAACAAGTTTGACCGCTATGAGTGACAGTAAGTTTCAGTTCAGTCTCAAGCAGGTAGCTCATTGGCGTCTGTGCCAATCTAAAGGTCAGACATCTGAACTGAAATCAAGGACACTGAACCCAGAGCTGCTCTGTCAGTACTTTTGCAAAAAGTATAAGGGGCACAATTTCTTAGTGAGAATGATGTACAAGTTGTAAAAGTAGAACTGGATTAGTATTTCAGCTATCAAAATGCTAAAGATGAAGCCTTAACAAAAAAATTCAACATCAGTACAATTACAACATCCAGTGGTTGTGTTTCTTAAATTTTGTAAAGTATAGAATACACACACACATACACACACACACACACACTTATATATATATATATATATATATATATATATATATATATATATATATATATATATATATATATGAAGAAAGTCACATTTTCCTGTTTGTTTATTGCTTGATTGATTGTCAGGGTTTTATAATTTTCCCAAGAATTTTTTAACAAAATGTTTCATGTCATTGTCTTTCATTACAAAGAAAGAAAGAAAATTTTTGGAGTGAGTTGGATGAAGTGGTTATGAGTGTACCCAAAAGTGAGAGAGTGGTGATTGGAGTAGATTTCAATGGGCATGTAGGTGAAGGGAACAGAGGGGATGAGGAAGTGATGGGTAGCTATGGTGTTAAGGAGAGGAATGCAGAAGGTCAGATGGTAGTATATTTTGTGAAAAGGATGGACATGGCTGTGGTGAATATGTATTTTAAGAAGGAGGAGCATAGGGTGACGTACAAGAGTGGAGGAAGTTGCACATGGATGGATTGTGTCCTATGCAGGAGGGCCAGTCTGAAGGAGATTGGAGACTGGTGATCAGGAAGAGGAAGAGGAGTGTGAGTGCAGTGTCAAAGATCAAATGTTGGAAGTTGAAAAAGGGTGATTGTGAGGTGGAGTTCAGGGAAGAGTTAAGACAGGCACTGGGTGGCAGTGAAGAGTTATTGAATCACTGGGTAATTACAGCAGAGCTGGTAAGGGTGACAGCTAGAAAGGTGCTCGGTGTGACATTTGGACAGTGGAAGGAGGACAAGGAGACCTGGTGGTGGAATGAGGAAGTACAGGAGAGCATGCAGAGAAAGAGGTTGGCGAAGAAGTGGGATTGTCAGAAAGATGAAGAAAATAGTAATAACAAAACCAAAAATAAAATTTAAAATAAAATAAAACAACAAAGGCCAGATAACCAGATTTATTATTACAGAAAATGAAATCACTCTAGCGCCTCGGCTTAAAAAGCCTTCAAGGAATAAACATGCCATTAAAATCCACACCTTAGATAGTGCTAGTAGCCACCCACCTTAATTAGAAAATTAATCAAATTAAACAATTAAACCACAGACTTCTAGTTACACTCTAAACTGAGTCCAGCAAGGGTCAGGGTTGCATACTTTAAAATAAATAAAACCTCCTTGTATAACAATTTTTCTTTATATCTAAACAGCCTTCATATATACTTACTTTTTCTAAAATAGTACCTCTGAGATCTGCTAAATCACTGCCATGATACAACTTAAAATTCATGGCAAGAGGGCTTTCTATTTCAACATTCTTAATATCGCTGATATGTTCTTGTAGTCTAAACCTGAAAGCCCTCTTGCTCTCTCGTATATAAAACATTTTGCAAGGACACACCAGTGCATAAATAACACCTTCTGTGTAACAGCAGTATGTACCTGTAGTTGTAAAAGAAATCCCATTAATCCTGTCAAATGTGTTTACAATATGTTTACAACTAATGCAATTATTACAAGGAAAGGTCCCAAACTTCTTAGGCTGGCTAACCCAATTATCCATAAGATGTATAAATCTACTAGGCACTACTATATCCTTAATGCTATGACCCTTTTGTAAGAAAACACAGGAGTATTACCTTTCACGCCTACCAATTCTTTGAACTTGAGTAAAAATCCCCAATAATACTGAATAACATCCTTGATCTGTTCACTCAGGATATTGAAGGGGGTCACCACAAAACATTTTTTATTCTCCTGGATACCCTGCCCATCAAACTTACTCATATAACTATATTTCTGGAAATCAACATCTCTACTGAAATTACCATTATTAATTCGGTTTACAGCTTCTTGTACCAAATAGTTGTTATAACCTCTATTTATAAACATAACAGCAGTTTTATTCAATTCCTGCTGTAAAATGTCTTGATCATTGCACAACCTAGAAATACATAAAAACTTCCCACAGGGAAGTGCCTTAATAGTATGTGGTGAATGACAGCTACTAGCCTTCAAAAATGGTTCACATTATCAACTTTTCTACTGACTGTTGTTTGTATTCATCCATCATCCATACCTTCTAAAAATATCCAGAAACACTACAGTTTTTCCATATTGTAAACCATCAAACTTTAAACCAAATCTGTTATTATGTAAGTCATTACTGAAATTTGTGACTAAATCTATCCCAGCTCTACACACAAAAATAAAGTCATCTGTAAATCTATAATATTTCATAACAAATCTCTGAAAAATACATGACTATAAAAAAATTTATTTTCAAACATACCCATAAATAAATTTGCATACATGGGGCAAAAGGTGCCCCCATGGCAGTACCCTGCAACTGATGACACATAACTTTATTAAACTCAAAATAATTATGTGTCAAACTAAAATAAATCAAATTTATATATAAAAAGCTACAGGACTATCACCCCAAAACAGTTTCAATTCCTGTATACCAAACTCATGTAGTATATTAGTGTATAGACTCTTGACATCAGCTGTAATCCAGTACATATCTCTGTTCCATTGAATGTCAGAAATTTTACAAAGAAAATCAAATGAGCCTTTAATATATGAAGGCAAATTAATGACTATTTTCAATAAATAATTATGTAATAACAAGCCAATATTGTGTAAAAAATATTTACATGCAGAGACTATAGGTCTCCCTGGGGCTTGTGCATGTCCTTATGGATCTTGGGAAGGCAACAAAAATATGCCTTTCCACATCCTTCAGTATTAAACTTTTTTTTCAATATCCCTTTTAGATCAATAGCCCAGCTTCAAACCTTTATCAAGTAAATTCTGAAATTCAATTAAAGCCTTTCTATACTTCTTTTCATCTACTGTTTCATATACCTTTTTATCATTTAAAAGTTCATAGCACATCTTCAGGTACTACACCTTTATTGCCTTTATCTGATGGCTTAATAACAAGTTAATTTTGCTTACCAAGATCCTTTAGAGCTTGCCACTCCATTTTAGTTAAATGATAACAGATTTTACCAGCATTCTTATTTATAACAAAATCAGAAAAAATATTTTCAATACCATAATTTATCATAGTCTGAAATTGTTGAGTACCCTCATGTCTGAAGGGAGGCATAAAATTACTTTTCTGCATAATACAACTGGTGTCAAGCTGGCCTGGCAATAAGCATTAATTTCTATCTCATCCCCCATACAAGATGTGCAAGAAAAACATATATCATTAAGTTCATCCACTGATTCAAGGGTAGTGTCTAAATCAACTTCATTATCAATGTTTTTACCATTACTAAAAAAAATCTTTCAAATGCAATTTTGTAATAAACTGAAAACCTTCCATCTTTAATACATGAGCTCTTGGCAAGACAGTGGGAGTAAACTTCAGTCCATAATTTAAAACAGACATTTGTAAATCATTGAGCATGCAACTAGAAAGATTCATAACAAAATCACTACCACAGCCATCAAAGCTGCTATTACACTCATTAACACAGTCACTGCCATTTAATTATTTTATCCCATTGATTAAATTGTCCCTCTCCATAATTCTCATGATGGGATATATCTCGTATTCTGTTACCTGCTGGCATCTGAAAAGTCTCTACCATATATCTGGCATCTCAAGCCTGTGGAAGGGGTGGATAAGCAACATCATCGCTCTCAAAGTGAAGATGAAGAAAGTAGACAGGAGTGTAAGGGAATCAGGTGTATGGTGAAGACCGAGGTAGCAAAGACTAAGGATAAGGCATATGAAGAGTTGTATGAAAGGTTGGACACTAAGGAGGGAGAAAAGGACCTGTACCGATTGGCTAGACAGAGGGACCGAGCTAGTAAAGATGTGCAGCAGGTAAGGGTGATAAAGGATAATGAGGGAAACATACAAGTGAGGAGAGTGTGTTGAGCAGATGGAAAGAGTACTTTGAGGGGCTGATGAATGAAGAAAATGAGAGAGAGAAGGTTGGATGATGTGAGGATAGTAAATCAGGAAGTGCAGAGGATTAGCAAGGAGGAAGTAAGAACAGCTATGAAGAGGATGAAAAATGGAAAGGATTCTGGCCCAGATGACATACCTGTAGAAGCATGGTGGTGTTTAGGAGAGATGGCAGTGGAGATTTTAACCAGATTGTTTAATAAAATCTTGTAAAGTGAGAGGATGCCTAAGGAGTGGAAAATAAGTGTTTTTGGTACTGATTTTTAAGAATAAGGATGATGTGCAGAGTTGTAGTAACTACAGAGGGATAAAATTGATCAGTCATGGCATGACGTTATGGGAAAGAGTAGTAGAACCTAGGTTAAGAAGGTAGGTGATGACTAGTGATCAGCAGTATGAATTCATGCTGGGAAAGAGCACTACAGATGCAATGTTTGCTTTGAGGTTGTTGATGGAGAGGTATGGAGAAGGTCAGAAGGAGCTGCATTGTGTCTTTGTGGACTTAGAGAAACCATGTGACAGGGTGCCTAGGAGGAGTTGTGGTATTGTATGAGGAAGTCGGGAGTGGCAGAGAAGTATATAAGAGTGGTATAGGATATGTATGAGGGTAGTGTGACAGTGGTAAGGTCTGCAGTAGGAGTGACAGATGCATTCAGGGTGGAGGTGGAATTACATCAAGGATCATTTCTGAGACCTTTCTTTTTTGCAGTGGTGATGGACAGATTGACAGATGAGATCACACAGACATCCCCATGCACTATGATGTTTGCAGATGACATTGTGATCTGTAGTGAGAGTAGGGAACAGGTGGAGGAGATCCTGGAGAGGTGGAGATATGCTTTAGAGAGGAGAGGAATGAAGGTCAGCAGGACTAAGACAGAATATATGTGTATGAATGAGAGGGAGGATAGAGGAATGGTGAAGTTGCAGGGAGTAGAGTTGGTGTAGGTGGATGAGTCTAAATACTTGGGATGAGCAATTCGGAGTAATGGTTAATATGGAAGAGAGGTAAAGAAGAGAGTACAGGCAGGGTGGAGAGGGTGGAGTGGGCTGAGAAGAGTGTCAGAAGTGATTTGTGACTGGTACCAGTAAGAGTGAAAGGGAAGGTCTACAAGAGGGTAGTGAGACCAGCTATGTTATATGAGTTGGAGATGGTGGCATTGATGAAAAGACAGGATTCAGAGATGGATGTGGCAGAGTTAAAGATGTTAAGATTTGCATTGGGTGTGAGGAGGATGGACAGGATTAGAAATCAGTATATTAGAGGGTCAGCTCACATTGGACGGTTTGGAGACAAAGCCAAAGAGATGAGATTGCGTTGGTTTGGACATGTGCTGAGGAGGGAGGCTGGCTATACTGGGAGAAGGATGCTAAGGATGGAGATGCCAGGTAAGAGAAAAAAAGAAAGGCCTAAGATAAGGTTTATGGATGTAGTGAGAGAGAACATGCAGGTGGTTGGTGTGACAGAGCAAGATGCAGAGGACACGAAGAAATGAAAACCGATCATCCATTGTGGCGACCCCTAATGGGAATAGCCAAAAGAAGAATAAGTCTTTCATTACAAAGTGCAAATAGCAGTGTCTCAATGCATCTTGGAATAAGATTACCATGCTTATGAGGTAATACAAAATATTAAATACTAAACCACTAATTGACGTTGAATAGTCTTTTATACTTTCAGTTTTATACTCAAAATGTTTGCTAAAAAAGAAGCCAATGGAATGACAAGCTCAACACTTCCTTTTAGTTTTACTGCAAGCACCAGAACAGTCTTGTTTCAGAATCCCACAGAAATGTATGAATAACAATGCCAGTTTTGCCCCTTAAGATAGTAAAAAGTCACAAGAATATGCAGCTGCTGCACACCATGACAGGTAATACTTTGCTTACACTGAACCACAACGTCTGCTTTTTGGGGAGGGGTCCTGATAGATGGAGTCTTCACATTAAGAAGCAAATAGAAATAATAGTGCGCAGAGGTGTTGACTGAAGCAAAGATTAAAACAGCTATTAGAATAGGGGCAGAAGGACATGGATGACATAACCTAAAAATTATAGCATGACAAATATAAGAAACGGAGATGGATTTGTGTCATGGCATAGGGTGATATCCATGTTTCCCTAAGAGTGAAGGAGTTACATCTAGGATTATTGTTTCCTGAGTTCTGTTTTGTGCTGACTAGACTTTTCTGTACTTACTACTACATTATGGTGATATGCAGTTGCAAAGGAAACTATGCTAGACAAATCATTCCTAAAGGAACAGAAATGGCATTGTTATTCATATGTTTCACACCTCAGAAACAAGGGAGTAAAACTGAAAGGAAGTGTTGAGCTTATTATTGCACTCATTTCTTTCTCCGTTCTTTTCAAATGTATTTTATTGTTTAAAAATCTAAACACCATACAAGTTGATAAAGTAAATGCCACATAAAGTCAAATATAAAATACATAAATTGCCCAAAGGAGGCAATGTTGTATTAAAGTCAGTAAGTGCTTCTCAAGTTGAATAGGTGTGTCTTCAGACACCTCTTCAAAGTATTCACTGTTGGAAACCCTTTAAGCCTTCCAAGACTGTAAATTCCAAAGGCGTGAGACCTGAAAAGTAAGGAAATGTACACCTGATGGAATCAAAGCACATCCCCGGAACTACCAGCAGTGCCAACATGGCAGAGCATATGTGAGAAGGCTGGTATGGTATCAACATTTCTGTTTGAGCGACAGCCTGTCAACTCATTCCATAGTATTTTCATCATAAAACCTGCCCGGAGTATCTTGTCGAGCAGGTGCTGTTTCTTATCAGCCATACTTCCATCATGGATAATACAAGATCATATTAATTCACAAAGTTTACAAACAGTACAGCACTGATGTTATTGGTTACACAGTAGCAAAAACATTCAGTACTTTGGGGTGAATGTGCTTTTTCTGAGGACCAGTTCTACTTATTTTAAACTGCCAAACACAAAAAGGGCAACTTCTCACGTCTGTACATGCAGAGTCTGGCTTATTGGCCTGAATGTGTATTCAAATCCAGTTTTCTGGAACAGTTATATAATTTACATCCTTCTCGTGAAGTCTTCATCAAGTGAGGTTTGTAATTTTTTTCACAGATGGCACTCCACTTTGCAGGGTCCTTCTAGTATGGTCATAGCTGCATTTGCTGTGGGACCATTTTGTTTTAAATTAGTAAGTAGTAAAAAATAAATGTCAGCTTACAGCTGCAATGTGCTTATAATTGCGTTAGTCCCAGTCAATGTAATACATCTCAATTCAGTTTATTTTTTTAACAGAACAGTACCCAATGTCTTATTTGTGACAGAATCAGCAGTAGAACTTTTTAAGTGGAAAAGGGCTTGAAATCCAATGCATTATTCATTGACTTGGCCTAAATTCATTCAGCCTGTAGATCTAATACTGTCCCTCTACTTTATTTCATCTACTTTTTCCATTTTGACTATGCTGCCATGTTCACTATGTGTTATTTCCATATACTGAAGAGTATGGCTCTTTATTTTTACCTTTTTGACTTACTTAATTTGATAACTGAAGGCTAGTAGTATGTTCATGTTCTAACTATGAAATCATGCAGCCTCAGGAAAGGGATACACCATTCTTTCCCAATGGTGTGTAATTCTGGAGATTGTTTATTTATGTAAGTTTGGGGTGGGGTTGCAGGGCGCTTGTCTTTGTTTACTCATGTTTATGTTTTTTATTTATTTATTTGTTTGTTGGTTGGTTGGTTTCTTTTTATTTATTTTTCAGAAGACTGGGTTATTGTCAATATCAGATCAGTTCACACCCATAAAATGGAAACCTATCACTTTTACCTTTATTTAAAAATGGGAATCCTGTGATGTAGTTATTCTCAGATTTTCAATAGTTCTAACATGCTTCAGAATGTTTTATTATAAAGGTGTCTGAGTCATACCCAGATAAATGATCTTACATTGGTACTTTATGCATAAACAGAAACTGAAGTATTACAGCTGATAAAGTACATTAACTTTTTTGTAAAATATATTTTATGGAAAATAAAGTATATTTTCAAGCCCCTGTAGATGACTATAGGTGTTACCAACTACTACATATGAGCAAGTGTTCAACATTTCAAAAAAGCTATGAATCTGAGTGCACTTGGCAAGGATTCAGACTATTTTGTGCAACATCAGGATTGAATTAATTTGTCCTTAAGGTATGATGTCTTATGAAGTATGATTATTGGGTGTGGTCCTTTAACCTCTGCCAATGCAGGATTGCTCAGGTGAGTGCACGAGTTCACATGCAAATCCGTTCTGTTGTCCTTTATACCCAATATGTACTTTAATATCGCATTTTAGCTCAGAGGATTAAGGATCTTCATCCTGTCATCCTGGGTTTGATTCCATAATTCCTCTTGCAAATTGTTTGACTCTGAACAGGTCAGTTAATCAGGCAGTGCTCACAGGTCACCTCTGAAGAGGGACAACTGAAGCTAGGTGGCTTAGCTAGTTAAAAAAATAATGAATAGATAAATTAAAAAGCAGAGCAAACCGAACTACTAGTGCAATGCTGTCAAGGCAAAATCTGATGTTGGGTAACGGATATCTTCTAACTGTAAAGATAAATAACAGCTATTCTTTTTTTTTTTTTTTTTTTTTTTTAATTTGAAGCAATTGCAAATGTTATGCACTAGAACCTTGGCTCATGGCAACCATGAGAAAACTACACATCCCCACAGACCAAGCTTGCAATATTGCACACACTCAAACTAGAAATATTATAGGACATATTTTTGGCTCAAGTCATGTTATGTCTAGATGCATCTGGAGGTGCCCTGCAGTATAACCCAGGCACCTCTGCCAAAATGCTGACAATCTGTGCCATCCTACATGATATAATTCCAATAACATAACAAATCAAAGTAAAACACATACTACCTGGTCATAATTAGATCAATATTCATGTTGAAATTGAAGCACCTCAACTTACAAGTTAAAAAAATTAGCTCTCCTGTGGCATTAACAGTTAATAAACAGAAACTAGCAGTTCCGCCTCCTTTTTAGTCATGGGTTCAATTCCTAGGTGCTATCCGTCACAGTTTGTAAAATGTGTGTCCCACCAAACCATTACACCCCAATTTATATAAATGTATCTATTGCCAACCCTGATTATTAGCAACAACATGTCGTGTCATATCAGTGTGTTACAATCGTATATGTATGAATACCATCCACCATACCAGACAGTATGGCCAAATGTGACAATATATAATTTGAAATGTAATTCAGATATCATCAGCAAAAAGCAATTGATGACTTTGCAGTGGAACATGTGTAAATACACTGAGCATCACACTGCCATATTTTACACATGCAATATGGTTTCAAGCAATCATACCTAATTTCTCTGTCAAGCCATTTTTTGTGCTTTCTATCATGTGAATGCAGCTGGTAAGGTTATTTGTTGTTGTGCACAGGCGCATGCAATTCCCTGCCATATTTCCAGATATCTTGGAGAAGACATATCAAGTGATAGCAATGGTAATGCTCCGTGTAGAGCACAATGGTGGTGTGAAGAAGAGTCCAGGATCTTTTTGACACTCCTTGTAAAGCACTACAAACACAGGCTTCTGCAAGAGGACTCTACTGGATCTCAATACAAGGCTGAGCTTTGGAATAGCTTGGCCAAGGCTGTCATCAATGCAACTGGCATTCATTGCTCTGGTTAATGATATCATCACCAATATAATGACATGAAAAGGTGCAAGCAGAACTTTCTCAGCTGATGGGAAGCAGGATTTTCAACCGTGAACACCCCTGAGTTGTGTAAAAGTCGTGACCCATCACCAGCCAATACAATACAATACCATGGACAGGTAAGACGTACACTTTTTCATTATGCTTTTTTTTCTGATTTCTGTTCTGTACAGCTGCTGAAGAGATAATTCAGAATAGGGAGGTGCATGAGGAATGATTGGCATGCCTAAAAGGGGCACAGGGTAAGCATGGCTCAGGTATGAATGCAAGCAAAATCATAGAAAGTTGTCCATTTTACCAAATTTACCAAATTGCAGAGCATCAGTCCATATGAGCTTGAGACACACACAACTGAATAGGCATACCTAACCTTTATATCAAGCATGCATGCCTGCTCCAATAGCTCTTGGTCATTGCATTAGACAATGCGTAAATCAACTTAGCTGTGTAGGTTCAGTTCCCAGCAGAAGCAATTAGTTTCTAATACAGAGTAATATATAAAATCTATTTTCTGCAATCATTAAATAACATTAAATTTTGCAACTTTGTAATGGATGTCTTTAATTGGAATGCATACATCATATATGCCACTTCACCTGTTTGCCCAATGTCTGTAATAACACTGAGATTGATGTATTTTATGACTCATTTATGACTTCACATTCATATTTAGATGTGCTAAAGGTTACCATATATAGGTGTCAATTTGGTTATATCTTGAAATATTAGAATGACATGGCATTGATGGTACTTTAGATGTTTTCTCTCCCTACACCCTGTCTCTCTATCTCTCGCTTTCCTTTAAATTTATTTTTCTTTTTTTTATGAAACATTCCTGATGCAACACAAATGACAAATCAGCATAGGGCGCTAAACTGACCACTGGGGATCAGAGTGGTATACCTCCATAGGTGGCTACAGTGGCCCCATCACAGGCAGCACAGACACTGAGCACATCTGGGTACCAACCTGTTAGTGTTGCCTCCACAACTCTTGCACTACCTACTCCAACTGCATCAGGTACTTCTGCCCCAGGGACTGGTGCAGTGGTGCCCACCGAGAGTGGTTTTAGTGGAGGTAGCAATTTCATCACTCAGCAGGTGCTGATAGAGTGGTGGTGGGCATTATGGAGAGGGGCCTCAGTGCCTGAATTGGGAAAATTGAGAAAGTCCTGCATCAAATAGGCAAGTTAATACCCTGTCCAGCAACGACTCAATGTCTGTGACAGGAAACAGTAATGACGGTTCTGATGGGGAGGACCAGATTCTCACTGTACTAATGCTGGATGTGGATGTACCTCTGATGTCCCCTATTTACCTCCATTCATGGTGTTTCCCAACCTTTTGTGTCCATCACCATCCTTGTCTACATTTCCTGATGGAACACTACAATATGCCTTAAACATGTGAATGATCAGCAGATATGAGAACAGTGTAAGTATACCCCTATATTATCCATATAATGAATACTTTTAACATGACACACATATGTTCTGAAATGGCTTAGAATCAGAACTGTCTATACAGTGGATATAAAGTGTACACACCCCTGTTAAAATGCTAAGTTTTTGTGATATAAAAAAATGAGACCACAATAAATAATTTCAAAACTTTTCCCACCTTAAATGTGACCTATAACCTGTACAATTCAATTGAAAAACAAGCAAATCTGTTAGGGGAAAAAATATAAAAAAAGTACAATAAGCTGGTTGCATAAGTGTGCACACCTTTACACTAATACTTTGTTGAAAATCCTTGGATCTAGTGGTCCTGATACTGTTCATTTTGCAGATGTGCAAAAAGGTCCATTAGAGCCGGATCGGAGGTTGCCTTGTATGCCAGGCACAGATTGCCTTTTAACAACCTGTAGGAGACCAAGTTATTATACTCAAATAATTTATGAAAAGACAGGTTATACATTTCCCCTGTAGCTGATGCCATTATATAATACTGCTGCCATGTAAGTTGCTTTGGGCTAAGTCTTCTATCGGCTACATATCCATTTGTGGTCTTTTATCACACATATACACATCATATGCACAGGGATATACTCATATTCCTACACAAACAACCCTGTTGTCAACGGAATGGCTACAGTAGCATAGCTAAAAGCCAGTATTGTATTTGCGATCAAACCTGCGTGCTGTAGTGCTCTGTGCAGGCAGGTTATAAACTGTAGCTACTGTTTGCTATGTTTGAAGCAAGCATTTTGCCACAGTTGTAAAAGACAATTTTTTTTTTTAAATTGAAAGATGAGCATTGTAGCACTCTGTGCAGGCAGGGTATAAACTATAGCAACTGTTTGCAACATTTGTAGCAAGCAGTTTGCTACAGTTTAAAAATATATATTTTTTTAAATTAAAACATGAGTGCCACAGCGATCTGTTCAGGCAGGGTATAAACTGTAACAGCAGTTTCTTACATTTGTAGCAAACAGTTTGCTACACTTTAAAGAAGACATTTTTTCTTAATAAAATAAGTTGAAGGAGGGTTGGGGGCAGGGCACAGAAATGGGACCTGAATGTCTGGGCAGGATGAAGGGGATGTGTGTTATACATCTGGACACCTGGTTGGTGTGGCAGTAGAAAGAACATCCATTTTTTTTGCACTGTAATGGATAAGCTCTGGTAGGTAGGGTGCTTTTTTTGCTGTTCACTTGAAGAGCTGAAGGGGTGGGTAGGATGCTGGTTCATAATACTGGCCCAAGGCATTGGTTGGGCATGCTATGTTTCTGAATGGCTATGTATGAGTTTTGTTTTAACTTATGTTCTTGTTAGAATATGTCACATGACCAGGCCCCTCATCGTGTAACTACATACATCTTCCATCTGTTATAGGTAGGCAACAGTAAGTATGGATAGCTGCATACTATTTGGTTGATATGCTGATAAAACTCACAGTTCTATATATGTAGGTCAGGTCCTTCTGGACTGCAGTACATAAATACAGAGCATGTATGAACAGTTGCACTTTCAACCACTTACAACATGCAGGTAGCTGCCACAAATGATTGTTTCCAGAATTAATGTTAGTATTGGAATGCATTCACATGTCTGCATGATTCTTCTAGTATGTCCCCATTTTACACATGCATACATTGCAACTTCATTATTGTTTCCTTTATATATGTAAGGCAATGAAAGGGTAACATTCTTTAACCTGTACATATGTTCAGACATCAGTCATGTGCATGCAAATTATTTCCTTTGATGGCTTTCACAGTATATATGACAGTGCCAGTGTAGATCCATAAATCTGCACCAAGGGTGTAGCTGGGCATACACAGTGTCCTTCACTGAGTACATTTTTTTCTGAGCATCTCTCACAAAATTTATAGTGCAAATATTATGTCATTTTTTAGAACTGTCTGAACTCTTATCTGCTGTACATTACTATGCAAAGCATGATTTCCTAAGAAAAGTGTACCTCTAAAATAGCCATTTTATGATTATATATGGCAGTAACTGAAAATTAAAGTCCCATTTTGTAGTGAATATGGCAGTAGTTTGAGAGTTGTGTACATTTTGTAAATGATAGCTAGATGGTGGGGGCAACAGCATAAGGTTTCATACAAAATATGCATTTCTGGCTACACACCTAGTCTGCACTACCTACAGTATATGCAGTGTCCCCTAATATGTTTGCTTCCCTTGCTTACTGCTATCTCACCTCTCACTTTAATTATCATTTTACATGTATCACAGTTGCTGACTTTCTTACATTGTAGCTGTGTGCCCCTCTCACCTCCTTTTATCAACATTTCCTTTTTTTATGTAGATGTGTCCCTGAGTGGACAGGATTTATTTTATAGTTATCAGTAATTATAGCTAGTGATGTGTGTACAGTAATTTATTTATGTATAACTACCCATTCCTTGTTAAGCTCACCCTGCCTCTTAGTTATGTACTTCAAGTTGTCCTTGCCTTGTGTTAAGTCATTAGTGAGCACTCGCTGACTGAAGTTAAGCTTTTGTTTATACTGTTTACTCAGCACTATCTGCTCCTCAGCATGGTTGATCGCAGGTGTTCTGGTAATGAACAAGTACTGCTCGACACGTAGAGCTGCTTAGCTGCTCTGCTATTCATTATGCTAAGAGGAACAGATGTGTAGGACATTCTTGTTAATGAATCCCTGGGTTAGTATAGGATTCTTGTAATGGCCTTGTTTTTCCTAAGTGGATGCTAATATCTCTACCCTTCTTGGGATCTGTAATGAAAGATTAAGTCTCAGCTGAGTCTTAGTATTTTGCAAGTAAAGAAGCTACAACTGAAATACCAATTGCAAAATGTTGCAATTTAAAATGTCTCAGAAAAAATCATAAAACATATTATGTCTCACCAACATGGGAGGCCTGCTTCACACTCCTGGCCTCTAAGTATGTTACTTTACTCAGAGATTGCATAAAGTTGGAGAAAAGAGGGAAAAGCAAAAGAAAGGAAAAAAAAACATGTTTCCCCTTCTGCCCATGTCATCTGATTTCTGAAACCCTGCAAAAAGCATGAGTGGTACTAACAGCTAATGCACTGAAATGTTGGGAATTCAGGACTTTGATTACAGATAAACAACTATGATACTTTCAGTAAACATTGGTATGAGACAAATGATAGTGTTCACTGTGCTTGAGTAAAATTATTAAAATTGAAAAAAAAACAATATTCCACATATGAAACAAACTATGAACATATACAGATGCTATATTATATTTCATCTACTTAATATGTAGCATGGCTGTTTAAACCCTCAATATTACTCTTGTATTATAACATGTTCATTTATAAGTTCTATTCTGTTTCTCCTGTGTATGTACACTTGTATGTTAATATTGTATGATGTTTTGTTTTTGTATTTGTTTATCTGTGGAACTTTTCTCCTCTGGACGCTGCTGAAAAAGGGCTCTGCTGCCCAGTTAGACTAACCTGGTTAACAAATGTCAAATAAATAAATAAATATACAATAAATGATATTTTGCTATCAAACATGTTTATGAAGGGTTTTTTTTTTCTTATTTGTAATGATTCACCTATTCGCATTATTCCAGGTTGACCAGTAATTGTTTAAAAGGTAACCAATAGTAATATGATTTATTAAAGTTAAGTGTTTAGTTTACTCTGAGTAAAATTTTGGATGAAATTAGCATGCTAAAGTTAAACAAGATGCCTGGTCAAGTCAAATTACTTGTTATTTTTCTATTAATACCAGTTACCCTTATTTTAATAGTTGATGTCCAGTCACCTGTAAGCACGGTTTTAGTGATTGCAGTGTTAATCATTGCCAAACTATATTTATCCCCAAACCTTGCACAGATCATTCTGACTTTAAATATATCAACCAATCAATCTTATACATCTTGGTATATGAACATTTTGTGATGGTACAGAAAAATAGAATTCATTTGGTACTTCCTTGTCTAGTTTCATGTCATCACACCAAACTCTACACCATGCTCTTATTGCAGGGTCAAGCTTTCTTCAAATAAGATTACACACTCTATGTTTTCGATTTCCTCTGTTGATGTATCAAGAGTATATGAACTAATTGTTTATGTTTATATTACTTGGAAGTTTCAGTGTTCCACATATTTTTATAAGGACATTTTAATTATTTCACACAAACATCTCTCCTGTTATATGAGTAAATAGATAGTGTACCAAACCTAATCCAATTCAAACAGGTACCGTTTTCTTTTTGACACCGTTTTTCAATATTTATCTTTAACAACTTTTTCTTAGTTTCAGTATTTCTACTATTCTGTGTTTGCTGAAGATCATTATTTGTGTTTTATTTCTTGGAACTGGTTCCAATCATTTTAAATACTATAAACAAATTAGCAACTATGTTTAATTACACTTTAAATTTAGATAATTATATTCTACTGTATTTAAACCACAATTATTCATCCTTGATATAATTAAATTTGACAAACATCAAACCATAAAACTCCCTGATATTTTGGAGTAAAGTTTATTTTAGACCATGATGAAATAAAGCAGGCAAGTGTATTTAAGACCTGGAAATGTATTAAAACTGATAAGGAAAGATGGCCTAAGCAATTCTCACTTTTTCCAAGATACTGATTTTAAAGATAAACATCTTTCCCAAAGTGTTTTATCATATAAATATTGTTATACGTAGTCCACACAAATTCTTTAAACAAGAACAGTGGGATTTATATATTTTTTGTAAGATTACCTAAGATGCTTAGGGTTTCATATAGGAAAACGACAGCTGTCAAAACAAAAGATAGTTTGAAAATCCAAGACTTCTATATATGCTGTCCAATCCCAGATCTTTTAAGCTATTTAATACACCAAATTATTATAATAATCATTTTATTTAGTCCCTAGCTTAGACAGAATAATACTCTTTTGAAATCAAAACTTGTATATCCTTTATCTTTTCCTTTTCTTAATGTGCAGCAGATGATTAGGTTTAAATTTCAGTTGTGAATAAAATCAATGATATCTTCATATCAGGAAACAGTAAATACTGATACTGACGGGCTCACTTTTTTACTAGTGCATCTTAATCAAATATTTTACTTAACAATAGAAGTATTATAGTTAAAGTCTTTCATTTGTTAAAGGTTTTGAGAGCTATTTATCACGTCCTTCTGGACTTTTAGTTGAACAATTTTCAGCTGCATTCTAATTACTAGCTAGTTAGATCACTGATTGATATAATCAAAATTACCTTGCATAAACTATCAGTTTTGATGGGATAGCTGAGAAGAGATATAGATAGTTTGGGTCTGCTGTTTAGTAAAAAGTAATGTCTTTCTACTTTTCCCGGTTAGGGGTTGCCACAGCGGAACTCCGGTCCACTAAAGATTGGTAGTGGATTTTTATGGTGCTGAGGTGCCAGCCCGACACCCAAACTTCAAAGAAGGCACACCCATTCACACATGCACCTACCTGCATGTTTTTAAATGTCACTTGACTATGGGGAGGATATGCAGACTCCACACAGAAGGCACTCCAGCCGAGAATCGAACGAGAGAACCTCTTGCTGTGAGGCAACAATGCTAACTGCTGCACCACTGCGGCCTCACCCTTTAAAAATGTCTCAAGAACATATAGAGGATATTTGCTAATAACTATTTTGATAAATATACTTCTCATCTATATGGGACAAATCTACTTTACTACCTGATTCATACTTAAATTGCTATTTAATCTGGAACTAAGTATGAAACATTTTTCTTTTTTTTTAATTATTGCACTCATATTGTATGGTTTGCAATAATGCCTGTTCTACTCCTTTAAAACTAGAGACTTATTTTTCTCATGTGATAAGAAAGTGTTTAGTTTCTGCTACATCTGAAACACATGCAGTTTATATTTTGGGGACTTGTAAATGCACTATTCCTTTTATTTTTTTATGTGTCTAAACAGAACAGCACTGCCTTAAAATGATATACTGCTGCTTGAATATAATTTAATAAAACTCAGCTGATATGTTTTGTACTGTTACCATCCTGGTATAAAAGCTTAGGTAATTTATATGTAAAATGTTTTTCACCTGTAATGTGCCAGTACACTGTTTTCTTCTACTTTTGATATAATTTATTCCTTTGTGTTATACTGGAAACTTTCTCTCATAGCCATAGCTTTAAACAGCTACAGGCAAATCCAATTTAAAAAGTGTAGCAAATAAACTTGTAAATAAATAAATAAATATCAAAATCCAGACCTCATATTCTCTAATTTGTTACAATTGTCCTTTTCATATGAAAAACAATCATCTACACTATACATCTCTCTGCAAACATAAAAGACAGAAACTACCTAATTTCTCTCAAAACAAAGAACCCCTCAAAAAATAAAATAAAAATAAAAATAATATATAACTCTGCAGATTAATGTAGAACGTATTATTTACTTTTATTTGTCACCTAAGAAATGCTGAATGAGCATTGCTCATTTTCAGAAAAGACCTGGATAGATCAGCAAGATCCTGCCCAGGTGTCCTGCAGAGTCTTACAGCAGCAGAAAGAGAAAAGAGAGCCTTTGGATTGATTAATTACTTTTTTGGCTTGTTTCTTGCTAGTTATTGCTAATTCCGTCTAAACACTCAGTTTCTAGCATTTATCTGATACTAAAAAGCCTATTTCAGCTGTTTATTGTACTTACTTATTGTTTGCACTTTTAAAATAATTTCTGTGAGCATTTAAACTGTATTAACTGTTGTAAGCTATAAACTCAAGTGTCTTACTGTGCTTTAAAGTGGTTATTTTGTTGTATTTGCCTTAACTTCTTAAAAAAATAAAAAAACAAAAAAATAACCTATTCTACACTTGTTTGCCACCTTTCTGAAGCTAGTACAGTCCAGTTTTTAGAGTTTGCTAAATCCAGGGTTGTATTGCAGTTTCTGTGTTGCCCATACCTTACTTGGCTAGAAGGCAGTTTCTCTGTTCAACAGTGAGAGTGGGGAGCTTTGAGCAGCCTATCTGTTCCTGGAGGAGTGGTCTTCAGCTCAGAATTTGTAGTTTATCGGCCTTGCTAATTTTTATCCCTTTCATCTTTCTGCTATAAAAACCCGCATTTGCACATTTTTTGCACTTGTATCAGCTCAGCAAGATCCTGCCCAGGTGTTCTGCAGAGTCCTACAGCAGCAGAAAGAGAAAAGGGAGACTTTGGATTGATTAAAGACTTTTTTGGCTTGTTTCTTACTAGTTATTGCTAATTCCACCTAAACGCTCGGTTTCTAGCATTTATTTGATACTAAAAAGCCTATTTCAGCAGTTTATTGTACTTACTTACTGTTTGCACTTTTAAAATTGTTTCTGTGAGCATTTAAACGGTTTAACTGTTGTAGGCTACGTTGTAATGTGCTTTAAACTGATTATTCTGTTGTATTTGCCTTAACTTCTTAAAAAAAAAACAAAAAACAAACAAAAAAAACTATTCTACACTTGTTTCCTGCCTTTCTGAAGTTAGTAGAGTCTAGTTTTTAGTTTGCTGAATCCAGGGCTGTATTGTAGCTTCTGTGTTGCCCATAACGTACTTGAATAGAAGGAAGTTTCTCTGTTCACTAGTAAAAGTGGGGAGTTTGAGCAGCCCATCTGTCCTGGAGGAGTGGTTCTCAGCTCAGAATTTGTAGTTTATTGGCCATTTTGAGCTAATTTCTATCCCTTTCATCTTTCTGCCTTAAAAACCCAAATTTGCGCATTTTTTGCACTTGTATCAGCTCAGCAAGATCCTGCCCAGGTGTCCTGCAGAGTCCTACAGCAGCATAAGGAGAAAAGAGAGACTTGGAATTGATTAAATACTTTTTTGGCTTGTTTCTTGTTAGTTATTGATAATGCCGCTTAAACGTTCGGTTTCTAGTGTTTATTTGATACTAAAAAGCCTATTTCAGCTGTTTATTGTACTTACTGTTTGCACTTTTAAAATCATTTCTGTGAGCATTTAAACTGTTTTAACTGCTGTAGGCTACAAACTCAACTGCGATAGCCATTTTACTGTGCTTTAAAGTGATTATTTTGTTGTATTTGCCTTAACTTCTTAAAAAAAAAATAATAAAAAAAAAACCTATTCCATACTTGTTTCCTGCCTTTCTGAGGCTAGTAGGGTCCAGTTTTCAGAGTTTGCTGAATCCAGGGTTGTATTGCAGTTTCTGTGTTGCCCATACCTTACTTGGATAGAAGAAAGTTTCTCTGTTCACCAGTGAGAGTGGGGAGCTTTGAGCAGCCTATCTGTCCCTGGACGAGTAGTTTTCAGCTCAGAATGTGTAGTTTATTGGACATTTTGGGCTGACTTCTATCCTTTTTATCTTTCTGGTATAAAAACCTGCATTTGCGCGTTTTTTGTGCTTGTATCAGGTTAGCATAATCCTGCCCAGGTGTTTTGCTGGGTCCTACAGCAGCAAAAGGAGAAAAGAGAGATGTTGGGTTGATTAAGTACTTTTTTGGCTTGTTTCTTGCTAGTTATTGCTAATTTCTCCAAAATGCTCAGTTTCTAGCATTTATTTGATACTAAAAAGTCTATTTCAGCTGTTTATTGTACTTACTGTTTGCTCTTTTAAAAGTGTTTCTGTGAGCATTTCAACTGTTTTAACTGTTGTAGGCTACACACTCAAGCGTGATAGCCATTTTACTGTGCTTTAAAGTGATTATTTTGTTGTATTTGCCTTAAATTCTTAAAAATACAAAAATAAATAAATAAATAAATAACCTTTTCTACACTTGTTTCCCACCTTTGTAGAGTCCAGTTTTAAGGGTATGCCGAATCCAGGGCTGTATTGTAGTTTCTGTGTTGCCCATACCTTACTTGGAAAGATTGAAGTTTCTCTGTTCACCAGTGAGAGTGGGGAGCTTTGAGCAGCCTATCTGTCCCTGGAGGAGTATTTTTTTAGCTCGGAAGTTGTAGTTTATTGGCCATTTTGGGCTAATTTCTATCCCTTTCATCTTTTTGCTATAAAAACCCGCATTTGTGTGTTTTTTTCCCCTTGTATCAGCTCAGCATAATCCTGCCCAGCTGTCTTGCAGAGTCCTACAGCAGAAGAAGGAGAAAAGAGAGTTTGGATTGATTAAGTACTTTTTTGGCTTGTTTCTTGCTAGTTATGGCTAATTCCGCCTAAACACTTGGTTTCTAGCATTTATTTGACACTAAAAAGCCAATTTCAGCTGTTTATTGTACTTACTTACTGCCTGCACTTTTAAAATCATTTCCGTGAGCATTTAAACTGTTTTAACTGCTGTAGGCTACACACTCAAGTGTGATAGCTATTTTACTGTGCTTTAAAGTGATTATTTTGTTGTGTTTGCCTTATCTTCTTAAAAAAACAAAAAAAGCATAAAAAAACTATTCTACACTTGTTTCTCACCTTTCTGAAACTAGTAGAGTCCAGTTTTCAGAGTTTGCTGAATCCAGGGCTGTATTGTAGTTTCTGTGTTGCCCATACCTTACTTGAATAGAAGGAAGTTTCTCTGTTCGCCAGTGAGAGTGGGGAGCTTTGAGCAGGCTATTTGTCCCTAGAGGAATGGTTTTCAGCTCAGTATTTGTAGTTTATTGGCCATTTTGGGCTAATTTCTATCCCTTTCATATTTCTGCTATAAAAAACAGCATTTGCATGTTTTTTGTGCTTGTATCAGCTCAGCAAGATCCTGCCCAGGTGTCCTGCAGGGTGCTACAGCAGCAGAAGGAGAAAAGAGAGACTTTGGATTGATTAAGTACTTTTTTGGTTTGTTTCTTGCTAGTTATTGCTAATTCCGCCAAAATGGTTGGTTTCTAGCATTTATTTGATACTAAAAAGCCTATTTCAGCTGTTTGTTGTACTTACCTACTGTTTGCACTTCTAAAATCATTTCTGTGAGCATTTAAACTGTTTTAACTGTTGTAGGCTATACACTCAAGTGCGATAGACATTTTACTGTGCTTTAAAGTGATTATTTTGTTGTATTTGCCTTAAGTTCTTAAAAAAACAAAAAAAACCCACCACAATAATACATTCTACACTTGTTTCCCGCCTTTCTGAAACTAGTAGAGTCCAGTTTTCAGTTTGCTGAATTCAGGGCTGTATTGTAGTTTCTGTGTTGCCCATACTTTACTTGGATAGAAGGAAGTTTCTCTGTTCACCATTGAGAGTAGGGAGTTTTGAGCAGCCTAGCTGTCTCTGGAGGAATGGTTTTCAGCTCAGAATTTGTAGTTTATTGGCCATTTTGGGCTAATTTCTATCCCTTTCATCTTTCTGCTATAAAAACCCGCATTTGCGCGTTTCTTGCGCTTGTATCAGCTCAGCAAGATCCTGCCCAGGTGTCCTGCAGAGTCTTACAGCAGCAGAAGGAGAAAAGAGAGACTTTGGATTGATTAAGTACTTTTTTGGCTTGTTTCTTGCTAGTTATTGCTAATTCCACCTAAACGCTCGGTTTCTAGCATTTATTTGATACTAAAAAGCCTATTTCAGCAGTTTATTGTACTTACTTACTGTTTGCACTTTTAAAATTGTTTCTGTGAGCATTTAAACTGTTTAACTGTTGTAGGCTACGTTGTAATGTGCTTTAAACTGATTATTCTGTTGTATTTGCCTTAACTTCTTAAAAAAAAAAAAAAAAACAAAAACAAAAAAAAACTATTCTACACTTGTTTCCTGCCTTTCTGAAGTTAGTAGAGTCTAGTTTTTAGTTTGCTGAATCCAGGGCTGTATTGTAGCTTCTGTGTTGCCCATAACGTACTTGAATAGAAGGAAGTTTCTCTGTTCACTAGTAAAAGTGGGGAGTTTGAGCAGCCCATCTGTCCTGGAGGAGTGATTCTCAGCTCAGAATTTGTAGTTTATTGGCCATTTTGAGCTAATTTCTATCCCTTTCATCATTCTGCCTTAAAAACCCAAATTTGCGCATTTTTTGCACTTGTATCAGCTCAGCAAGATCCTGCCCAGGTGTCCTGCAGAGTCCTACAGCAGCATAAGGAGAAAAGAGAGACTTGGAATTGATTAAATACTTTTTTGGCTTGTTTCTTGTTAGTTATTGATAATGCCGCTTAAACGTTCGGTTTCTAGTGTTTATTTGATACTAAAAAGCCTATTTCAGCTGTTTATTGTACTTACTGTTTGCACTTTTAAAATCATTTCTGTGAGCATTTAAACTGTTTTAACTGCTGTAGGCTACAAACTCAACTGCGATAGCCATTTTACTGTGCTTTAAAATGATTATTTTGTTGTATTTGCCTTAACTTCTTAAAAAAAAAATAATAAAAAAAAAAAACCTATTCCACACTTGTTTCCTGCCTTTCTGAGGCTAGTAGGGTCCAGTTTTCAGAGTTTGCTGAATCCAGGGTTGTTTTGCAGTTTCTGTGTTGCCCATACCTTACTTGGATAGAAGAAAGTTTCTCTGTTCACCAGTGAGAGTGGGGAGCTTTGAGCAGCCTATCTGTCCCTGGACGAGTAGTTTTCAGCTCAGAATGTATAGTTTATTGGACATTTTGGGCTAACTTCTATCCATTTTATCTTTCTGGTATAAAAACCTGCATTTGCGCGTTTTTTGTGCTTGTATCAGGTTAGCATAATCCTGCCCAGGTGTCTTGCTGGGTCCTACAGCAGCAAAAGGAGAAAAGAGAGATGTTGGGTTGATTAAGTACTTTTTTTTCTTGTTTCTTGCTAGTTATTGCTAATTTCTCCAAAATGCTCAGTTTCTAGCATTTATTTGATACTAAAAAGTCTATTTCAGCTGTTTATTGTACTTACTGTTTGCTCTTTTAAAAGTGTTTCTGTGAGCATTTCAACTGTTTTAACTGTTGTAGGCTACACACTCAAGCGTGATAGCCATTTTACTGTGCTTTAAAGTGATTATTTTGTTGTATTTGCCTTAAATTCTTAAAAATACAAAAATAAATAAATAAATAAATAACCTTTTCTACACTTGTTTCCCACCTTTGTAGAGTCCAGTTTTAAGGGTATGCCGAATCCAGGGCTGTATTGTAGTTTCTGTGTTGCCCATACCTTACTTGGAAAGATTGAAGTTTCTCTGTTCACCAGTGAGAGTGGGGAGCTTTGAGCAGCCTATCTGTCCCTGGAGGAGTATTTTTTTAGCTCAGAAGTTGTAGTTTATTGGCCATTTTGGGCTAATTTCTATCCCTTTCATCTTTTTGCTATAAAAACCCGCATTTGTGTGTTTTTTTCCCCTTGTATCAGCTCAGCATAATCCTGCCCAGCTGTCTTGCAGAGTCCTACAGCAGAAGAAGGAGAAAAGAGAGTTTGGATTGATTAAGTACTTTTTTGGCTTGTTTCTTGCTAGTTATGGCTAATTCCGCCTAAACACTTGGTTTCTAGCATTTATTTGACACTAAAAAGCCAATTTCAGCTGTTTATTGTACTTACTTACTGCCTGCACTTTTAAAATCATTTCCGTGAGCATTTAAACTGTTTTAACTGCTGTAGGCTACACACTCAAGTGTGATAGCTATTTTACTGTGCTTTAAAGTGATTATTTTGTTGTGTTTGCCTTATCTTCTTAAAAAAACAAAAAAGCATAAAAAAACTATTCTACACTTGTTTCTCACCTTTCTGAAACTAGTAGAGTCCAGTTTTCAGAGTTTGCTGAATCCAGGGCTGTATTGTAGTTTCTGTGTTGCCCATACCTTACTTGAATAGAAGGAAGTTTCTCTGTTTGCCAGTGAGAGTGGGGAGCTTTGAGCAGGCTATTTGTCCCTAGAGGAATGGTTTTCAGCTCAGTATTTGTAGTTTATTGGCCATTTTGGGCTATTTTCTATCCCTTTCATCTTTCTGCTATAAAAACCAGCATTTGCATGTTTTTGTGCTTGTATCAGCTCAGCAAGATCCTGCCCAGGTGTCCTGCAGGGTGCTACAGCAGCAGAAGGAGAAAAGGGAGACTTTGGATTGATTAAGTACTTTTTTGGTTTGTTTCTTGCTAGTTATTGCTAATTCCGCCAAAATGGTTGGTTTCTAGCATTTATTTGATACTAAAAAGCCTATTTCAGCTGTTTGTTGTACTTACCTACTGTTTGCACTTCTAAAATCATTTCTGTGAGCATTTAAACTGTTTTAACTGTTGTAGGCCTCACACTCAAGTGCGATAGACATTTTACTGTGCTTTAAAGTGATTATTTTGTTGTATTTGCCTTAAGTTCTTAAAAAAACAAAAAAAACCCCACCACAATAATACATTCTACACTTGTTTCCCGCCTTTCTGAAACTAGTAGAGTCCAGTTTTCAGTTTGCTGAATTCAGGGCTGTATTGTAGTTTCTGTGTTGCCCATACCTTACTTGGATAGAAGGAAGTTTCTCTGTTCACCATTGAGAGTAGGGAGTTTTGAGCAGCCTAGCTGTCTCTGGAGGAATGGTTTTCAGCTCAGAATTTGTAGTTTATTGGCCATTTTGGGCTAATTTCTATCCCTTTCATCTTTCTGCTATAAAAACCCGCATTTGCGCGTTTCTTGCGCTTGTATCAGCTCAGCAAGATCCTGCCCAGGTGTCCTGCAGAGTCTTACAGCAGCAGAAGGGGAAAAGAGAGACTTTGGATTGATTAAGTACTTTTTTGGCTTGTTTCTTGCTAGTTATTGCTAATTCTGCCTAAACGCTTGGTTTCTAGCATTTATTTGATACTAAAAAGCCTATTTCAGCTGGTTATTGTACTTACTTACTGTTTGCGCTTTTAAAACCATTTCTGTGAGCATTTACTCTGTTTTAACTCTTGTAGGCTACACACTCAAGTGAAATAGCCGTTTTACTGTGCTTTAAAGTGATTATTTTTGTTGTATTTGCCTTATCTTCTTAAAGAAACAAATAATGTATCTATTCTACTCTTGTTTCCCGCCTTTCTGAAGTTAGTAGAGTCCAGTTTTCAGAGTTTGCTGAATCCAGGGCTGTATTGTAGCTTCTATGTTGCCCATACCTTACTTGGATAGAAGGAAGTTTCTGTGTTCACCAGTGAGAGTGGGGAGATTTGAGCAGCCTATCGGCCCCTGGAGGAGGATTTCTCAGCTCATATTTCTGCTATAAAATCCCGCATTTGTGCATTTTTGTGAGCTTGTATCAGCTTTGCAAGATCCTGCCCAGGTGTCCTGCAGAGTCCTACAGCAGCAGAAGGAGAAAAGGGAGACTTTGGATTGATTAAGTACTTTTTTGGATTGTTTCTTGCTAGTTATTGCTAATACCGCCAAAATGTTCAGTTTCTAGCATTTATTTGATACTAAAAAGCCTATTTCAGCTGTTTATTGTACTTACTTACTGTTTGCACTTTTAAAATAATTTCTGTGAGCATTTAAACTGTTTTAACTGTTGTAGGCTACACACTCAAGTGCGATAGCTGTCTTACTGTGCTTTAAAGTGATTATTTTGTTTGTTCTTAAAGAAACAAAAAACAAAAAATAACCTATTCTACACTTGTTTCCCACCTTTTTGAAGGTAGTAGAGTCCAGTTTTCAGAGTTTGCTGAATCCAAGGCTATATTGTAGTTTCTGTATTGCCCATACCTTACTTGGATAGAAAGACGTTTTTCTGTTCAGCAGTGAGAGTGGGAAGCTTTGAGCAGCCTATCTGCCCTGGTAGAGAGTTTTTCAGCTCAGTATTTGTAGTTTATTGGTCATTTTGGGCTAATTTTTATTCCTTTCATCTTTCTGCTATAAATTCCTGCATTTGCATGGTTTTTGCAGTTGTATCGGCTCAGCAAGATCCTGCCCAGGTGTCCTGCAGACTGCTGCAGAAGGAGAAAAGAGAGTCCTTGGATTGATTAAGTACTTTTTTGGCTTGTTTCTTGCTAGTTTTTTCTTATTCCGCCTAAACGCTTGGTTTCTAGCATTTATTTGATACTAAAAAGCCTATTTCAGCTATCTATTGTACTTAATTACTGTTTGCACTTTTAAAATCATTTCTGTGAGCATTTAAACTGTTTTAAATGTTGTAGGCTACACACTCAAGTGCGATTGCCGTTTTATTGTGCTTTAAAGTTATTATTTTGTTGTATTTGCCTTAACTTTTTAAAAAGCAAAAAGACAAATAAATAACCTATCCTACACTTGTTTCCTGCCTTTCTGAAACTAGTAGAGTTCAGTTTTCATATTTTGCTGAATCCAGGTCTCTACTGTAGTTTCTGTGTTGCCCATACCTTACTTGGATAGAAGGAAGTTTCTCTTTTCATTTGTGAGAGTTAGGAGCTTTGAGCAGCCTATCTGTCCCTGGAGGAGTGGTTTTCAGCTCAGAATTTGTAGTTTATTAGTCATTTTGGGCTAATTTCTATCCCTTTCATCTTTCTGCTATAAAAATCCACATTTGCATGGTTTTGCGTACTGCTCAGCACCGGTTAGCTAGGGTTAACTATCCCCATCTCCACAAAGTCTGCTCTTCAGTTTTTCCCTTATAACTAGTCAGTCTTTCACCCTAAGCACTCAGACCTGCACCTTTTAGCCCAGCACTGTTTTAAATTTGCTGCAGCACTAAATAACCACCAGCACTCAACCCCCACACCTGCCTGCAGGGAATAGTCTATATACTTCCCTATTTGACAACTACTTCCCCACTTAACAAAAGCAGACAGCCTTTACTCCTTATTCAGGCATGTCCAAGAGACAGCTCCAGGTGTACTCTCCAGCCTACCTGATGAACATGGGCATCTTGAGGCAATGTTACAACTGCCTCATGTACACAGACAGCTCTCTCCTCCTACCACCAAACACTAATACCTGTGAGAGATGCACTTATACAGCAAATCTAGAGGCAAAGCTCTCTCCAACCAAGACTGGAACAGACAGCCAAGAGGAGAAGGTAATAACTCACAGCACCCCACTCACTTCACATAGACCTACTAAACCAACACCTCCAAAACCCACACATAGTAATACCAAGACATATATAGAGGCTCTGAATAAAAGTGTAAATCTGCCTAGGCAACAGAGATCTCCAAAGCAGATACACAAGCAACCTCCTCTTACCAACCCACCCCCAAACAACACATAGCCCACAAACTAGGTGTGCCACACAACCACAGCTTGTAAAGAAAAACAACATACCCAACGCACTAGTGATAGGTCAGCTGCTTGTCGGGTGCCAGAATCCACCACATAACACATGCACTCAGGTCACTGCAAGGCAAGTACAAATATGACTCTGTCATTGTCCATGTTGGTGTAAATGACCTGAGATGTACCTCCCTGGACTACATGAAAAGAGACATGAAAGAGCTAGCTCTCTGATCTTGTAGCCCAGGCAGGTATGACCCTAGCCCTGAGTAGCATCCTACCTTCACCAAGAATGATACCACAGTACAAGGCTAAGATGATCAACTTCAACAATTGGCTAATCTTCTGGTATCATTCAAAGGGGATCCAGTATCTGTCTGCTTGGGATGACATACTTGACAGGCCATCATGCTTCACCAGAGATGGCCTGCACCTGTCACCCCTGGGATTCAGGATATTGGCCAAGGCTCTTGCCGCCCCCATAGTGCCATTTTTAGGCAAGGTGCAAAAGACAAAACCACCATCTTAAGAACTACAGGTGACAATAAACTGAGGGCAATGCTGCTCAATGCTCGGAGTCTAAACCTCAAAATGTACTCACTCAAGGCACTCCTCAAAATGGAGAACATCGATATCTGTGCAGTGACTGAGACCTGATACAAGGCCCCGAGAGCACCTAAGCACTATCAGGCTATAATTCATACCACACATTTTGGCCACAAAACCTGGACCGAAACACTAAGGGTGGAGGTGTGTCCATATCCATCAAGGACATTGACACCTCCAGGCTAGTTGCACAACACAATGTTTTTGAGATCATCCAAGTGCAACTAACCCTGGACAAAAATGCATTCCAAATTGTAGCTTGTTATGTATCCCCCAACATGACCCAGGACCCACACTCCTTGTTCCTGAAGACACTGGAAAAAAATGAGGGTCCAACCAAATACCATAATAATGGGCAATTTCAACTACCCTAGCATAAACTGGGAAAACTACTCTTGTACTAATCCCCTTGATCAACGTTTCCTGGAATTTATAAACTCTAATGCCCTGGATCAACTTGTCAACACCCCCACCAGGAGTAACAATATCCTGGACCTTGTCATTACCAACATGGTTGACCGGTGCTCAACGCTCGAGATCAACTCTTCACTTGTTAGATCAGACCATAAATGAATCACCCTAGATATCCACATCCCGACCCCACCCCCACACAAGGAAACCATTGTAAAAACTTTCTCCAAAGTGAACTTCACGCTACTCAAAACTGAGGTGGCTAACTTTGCGACGCCCCTGCAGATAGATAATACAGTCATGACTGCTGAATCCTACACAGAGGTGCTCTACAAGCACCTGCATGAGTGCATGGATCATGCTATCCCCATCAAAACCAAGACGCTATCCTCCAAAAAAAGGAAGCCAATCTGGTGGTCCCTGGCCATTAACAAACTCTACAATAGAAGGAAGAAACTGTTGTAAAAGAGAGTAAAAACCCAGAAATGGAGGAACTGACTGATGGGCCTCATTAAGAAGCTAAGATCCTTCATAAAATCCTCCAAAGCGAATTTTGAAAGAAAAATTGCCACGGATTCCAAAGACAACCACAAGGCATTCTTTAGCTGTGTCAAGAATCTCCATAGAAACACCCAGATCTGCACTGAGCTACAACAGAATGGCGCAAAATATACAGAGCCAACTGATATTACCAACATATTGGCAGATAGGTTCAGTGTAAACTTTACTCCCCTCTCACCCCCCAAAGGGTCTATATCTATACCAAATGATTGTAGAGACCCATTAATCTCAAACATGCAGGTAAAAATGGCACTCTCTAAAGCCAAAAACACAGCATCCATGGGACCGGACAACATCCCAGACTGTGTCTTACACAAACTCCAAAATGAACTAGCCCCCCACCTAAACTCCATGTTCAATCATTGCCTCACCACAGGATATGTGCCCACTGAATGGCGCACAGTAACAGTTATCCCACTCCACAAAGGAGGAGCCAACACAGACCTCGGGAACTATCGACCTATTAGCCTGACAAGCCTGAACTGGAAGGCCATGGAGCATATCATCATGGAACTCATAAACAAAGACATTGGTAATCTCCAAACTTTGAATGCTAAACAATTTGGATTTATAAAGGGTAGATCATGTCTCCTAAACCTGGTAGACTTCTTTGAAACAGTCACCAAGGCCACAGATGAGGGCAAGGTGGTCTACACAGCCTACCTGGACCTCACTAAAGCCTTCGACACTATCCCCCATTCAGGAATCATAGATAAACTAATCAACCTCGATATAAACCCTTACATCACAAGATGGGTGGCCAACTGGCTCATGGACAGAACCCACATGATAAGAGTTGCAGACTCCAGATCCGACTCCAAACCAGTGACAAGTGGAGTGCCCAGGATTCAGTCTTGGGACCTCTCCTATTCAGCATATACTTCTCCGAAGTGCAAGTGAACACTGAGGGTCTATGGCTAACCAAGTTCACAGATGACTGCAAACTGGGTGCCATAATCGATTCCCCTGCCAACGTAGACATCCTGCAAAAGGTCCTCACTGAGACATCTACCTGGTGCCAAAAACATGGCCTCAAGCTAAATGTCAAAAAGTACATTGTCATCCCTTTGGTAAAAACATGGTACCCATGAATTACCAAGTAGGGGGAAGTTCACCTAACACAGAAAGTGTGATAAGAGACCTTGGGACCCAAGTGGATAATAACTTTTCCTTTGATAATCACATTGCCGCAGTGGTCAGAAAATCCTTCTATGTGGCCCAGCTAATCACAAAAGGGTTCGCATCTAGAAAAAAGGAAGTCATAGTCCCCCTCTACTCATCACTTATCAGACCCCTCATTGAGTACAATGTCCCGTTTGGGATGTACCTCACAAGACACCTACAACAACTGGAGAGGCCGCAAAAGTACCTCACCAAGAAGATTGCTGGCCTCAAACAGTTGCCCTATGCCGACTGGCTCAAAAAACTCCAGCTCTACTCAGTCGCATACCACTTACTCCAAGGAGACCTCTGTCTGACATACAAAGCTATGTCAAACCTGGAAATGATGGACATGCTCCACTTAATGAAATCCCAATCCCTCCGAGCTACATGCTCTAGGGACCTAAACCTTACCACAACAATAAATAAGACATGTTGGAGGGATATATTATTGTCCCAGAGACTTCCCATGCTCTTTAACAAAATTCCCATCTACATCAAGCAGAGCTCATCATTAGCACTCTTCAAGAAAAACCTTGATAAGTGGATTGGTAATAGGAAATTCACCCCCTGGGATCACATCTGGGGCTCTGCTCAATAGAGGGGCAGGAATTTAACACTACATGGGTGGTGAAAGCCAAGACACTGTTGGCTAGGCTTACTTTGGCCCTCGGGCCGATAGCCTATTACCTACCTATGAATTTATGAACCTATGAACAGACCTGAAAAATAATTAATAAGTAGAAATAAGTTGATGAAAACAATAAATACCATAATCAGCTAAGAATGGTCTAGTATAAAACAAATACTTGCAAAAATGCAAAAATATTCATTGGCCTAATACAAAATAATATCTCCGGGGTGAGCGTTAAAAGGGAATAATGGACCATGGAGGGGTGATGAGAGGCCTTGCACAGCAGATGGATGGCCTCTTCACAACTGGATAATTTGTTGTTTCTCTATAATGACTACCATGGAGGGCATTATTTCATCTAGGAAATGGGCTAGCTGTTAAGTTGTTTTGTATTTGTTTTATTATTTGTGTTTTTTTTAAATATTTTCTGTGACATAAAAACAATTCCTCTCCCTAATGTTTCAAAGTTTAGGTGTGTGTTTGAACACATAGAATAATCTGGGAAAATATCATTGCTGATCCAGTTATTTGAAAGATATCAAAAGTATGTGCTATTATTTAGGATGGTAATAGAAGGCTGGTAAACAGCCATATGTTATGTGCAGTCCAAAGGGGAAGGGACACTGGGTTTATCCAACCTTTCAAAATATGCAACTCCATTAGAATCTTAAATGACTGCCTTATTTATTTCCTTTAGTTTGCACCCTCTGAGTCATGCAGCTGTTATTTAATCCCTCCTAATTCTTGGAATAATATTGCACACACCTTTCAACACTGCATTACCAAACATAAACACATCGGTCTTTTCTTCCTGTATTTTCTCCCTGCTGGTATTGTCAGTTTCCTAGACATGTCTGACTGTTGTAAGTTGAATACCTACCAAACGTTTTTCACATCATTTTTTTTTTTTTTGGTAAGGCAAAAATCTTTCTTGAGTATAGTCTGTTTCTTACAGATTTTGTATATCGAGTTCATGTTGCTCACTGTTGTTTATATCATTGTGTTTTCCTTTTCCCTGCATTTGTTTTACGTGACTTGACAACTACTTTGACTGATCCTGTTGGGTCTGAGAATCCTTCCCTGGTTTATATCACACTTTTGATCAATCCGATCTGATACTATTGCTTCTCCAAACTTGTTTACTTTGTATTTTAAATATGTATTATCTAAGCCCACATGTATGAATACATTTACATTAGCCTTTTGCATTGTCAATGCATCATACCATTTATCTACTGGCAATTGTTGAAGTTCTCCCCATGTTGGGTAGAACTGAATTAACCTCAGTTATAGTCTTGCAAGTCATTCATTATTTATGGTACTCGTTCTACCAAGTAGCAGAATTCTTCCATACTTTTCATAATTTTAATGTATGACTTCTAATACAGAAAAAATAGGTGATATTTTTCCGTACTTGAGGAAGGCCTCGCCAGCTTATGTAAATGATACTAGGGAACTTAGATTCAACAAATATAATCTTGGTTTGCATTGTTCACAGTATCAGTTTAACAATTAGTTAAATGATGAGGAAGACACTGCCTTATGTTTTCCCTTAAGGATGTGTAACATGTATGCCCTCTACAAGATTTTCTTGTACAGAGAGCCATTCTATTTAAGAATGTTTCACCACAGATCACTCAATTTATTGTTCAGCCAAAGTTTAGTCACTAAGCTGAAAGCTTGTAAAGTCCACTATCAAATATGCATCTTGATATATTAAACAATTATGCAGTTACAGTAACTGAAGTTGTAACTTAAAGTTTAACTTACTTGTTTCCTACTTTCTCCCTACCTTTCCTGCAGTCATGCCTGTCATGCAAAGACACATAAAGCATGTCTTTGTAGCTTTGCATCATTACAAGATGTGGGACCAGTCTCAGCTCACTTGCTAAGGGCAGTTTTTTATGTATGTATCATTAGGGATCAAGGTAAATTGTCTTACCAAAAACAGAAAAAAAAAAAAAAGAGGAAAATCTTCCCTTTACAACCCCTGCTGGAAAAGCAAAAACAAGAAATATTTAGAATCTTGCTGGTATGGTGTGCCTACATGACCAGGTGATTGGGCCCCCAGTCAGGACTACACTACCACCCCACTCAGTTTCAGCAACACTCTCAAGCAGCAGGAATGATAATACAAATGCTACGTACTCCTAAGAGCAGTCTGTTTGTGTGTGTGTGTGTGTGTGTGTGTGTGTGTGTGTGTGTGTGTCTGTTTGTGTGTGTGTGTGTGTGTGTGTGTGTGTGTGTGTGTGTGTGTGTGTGTGTGTGTGTGTCCTTAGATAAAAGCAAACCCTCTCACCAATAGTCAAAAATAAAGGGACTCCTTTGAAAAGTAAAAACAAGGACCACTCAGAAAATATTTAGAATTTCATTGGTATGGTGTATCATACATGACCAGGTATGACTACATCACTAGCCCACACAGTACTGACAACACTTTCAAAGATCAGAAAATATACCATCTGTTGATGACAGTCTGTTTATATGCATGCCCTTAGAGGACAAGGCAATTGTCTTACTAAAAGGAAAAATTCAATGCTAGAAGTCTAAATTTCAAAATGCACTCACTCAAGGCACTCCTTAAAATGGAGAACATCAATATCTGTGCAGTGACTGAGACCTGGTTCAAGGCTCCAGAGAGCACCCCTGCACTACTAGGCTATAACTCATACCACACTTTTCGGCCATCTAATCTGGACCGAAACACCAAAGGTGGGGGTGTGTCCATATTCATTAAGGATATCCACACCTCCAGGCTAGTTGCTCAGCATAATGCATCCGAGGTTATCCAAGTGCAACTAACTCTTGGCAAAACTGCAATCCAAATTATAACTTGTTACAGATCCCCCACCATGCCCCAGGATTCCCACTCCTCTTTTCTTGATGTACTGGAAAATATTAGGGTTCAACCAAACACCCTAATAATGGGCGACTTCAACTACCCCACCATTAACTGGGAAAACTACTCATGTACTAACTCCTTAGTGCAACGCTTTCTGGAATTCATAAACTCCAATGCCCTAGATCAACTTATCCACACCCCCACCAGGGGCAACAATATCCTAGACCTAGTCATTACCAACATGAGTGACCGGTGTTCCACACCTGAAGTCAACTCCTCATTGGTCCGATCCGACCAGAAGGTAATCACCCTTGATATCCACATCCCACTCCCACCCCCCATTAAGGAAACCACAGTAAGAAATTTCTCCAAAGCCAACTTCATGCTTCTCAAGACAGAAGTAGTGAGCTTAATGACACCTATGCAGATGGACAATACAGTTACAACTGCTGAATCCTACACAAATGCGCTCTATAAGCACCTACATGAGTGCATGGATCGTGCTATCCCAAACAGAACCAACACGCTATCCTCCGAAAAAAGGAAGCCAATCTGGTGGTCTCCTGCTATAAACAAACTGTACAACAGAAGAAAGAAACTGTTGCAAAAAAAATCCCATGAGTGGAGGAGCTCCCTGGTCAGCCTCAGTAAGAAGCTGAGATCCCTTATAAGATCCTCCAAAACTAGCTACGAAAATAAAATTGCCACTAATTCCAAGGACAACCACAAAGAATTCTATAGCTATGTCAAGAATCTCAATGGCAACACCCAGATCTGCTCTGAGTTACAGCACAAGGGCATGAAAATTACAGAACCAACTGATATTGCCAACATCCTGGCAAATAGGTTCACTGTTAACTTTACCCCCCCTCACCCCCTAAACGGCCCATATTTATACAGGAAGAATGCAGAGTCCCTGTAATCACAACTACGCAGGTGAAAGCTGCACTCTCTAAACCCAAAAACACAGCATCCATGGGACCGGACAACATCCCAGGCTGCGTTTTACACGAACTTCAGAATAAACTGGCTCCCCACTTAAGCACCATGTTCAATAATAGCCTCGCATCAGGCTTTGTGCCCACTGAATGGCACACAGCAACAGTTATCCCACTTCACAAAGGGGGAGCCACCACTGATCCCGGGAACTATAGACCTATTAGTCTGACGAGCCTGGTCTGCAAAGCCATGGAACATATCATCATGGCACTCATAAACAAAGACATTGGTAACCTCCAAACTCTGGATCCCACCGAGTTCGGGTTTGTGAAAGGCAGATCATGCCTCCTGAACCTGATCGACTTCTTTGAGGCAGTCAGCAAAGCCGTACATGAGGGTAAAGTGGTTCACACAGCCTATCTTGACCTCGCCAAGGCTTTCGACACCATCCCCCATTCTGGAATTATAGCTAAACTCAATAAACTAGGCATAAATCCCTACAGCATAAGATGGGTTGCCAACTGGCTCACTGACAGAATCCACACTGTAAAAGTTGCAGACTCCAAATCTGACCTCAAACCAGTGACAAGTGGAGTACCACAGGGTTCCGTCCTGGGACCGCTCCTGTTTGGTATCTACTTCTCTGAAGTACAGGCTAACACAGAAGGCCTCTGGCTAATTAAGTTTGCAGATGACTGCAAACTAGGAGCCATAGTCAAGTCCCCAAATGATGTGAACATCCTACAGAAGGGCCCCTCTGAGACAGATGCCTGGTGTCAGAGCCATGGCCTCAAGCTCAATGCCAAAAAGTGCAGTGTCATCCCCTTTGGTAAAAACTCTGTACCCATGAACTACCACATAGGCAGCAATCTACTTAACACTGAATGCGTGATAAGAGACCTTGAGACCCAGGTGGACAGTATTCTCTCCTTTGATAGTCACATCCGCACAGTAGTCAGGAACTCCTTCTACGTGGCACACTTCATCATAAAAGGGTTCTCATCCAGGAAAAAAGAGGTAATCATTACCCTCTACTCATTACTCATTAGACCCATTATAGAGTACAACGCCCCTTTTGGAATGTACCTCACAAGACATCTGCAGCAGCTGGAAAGGCCACAGAAATACCTCACAAAGAAGATTACTGGACTCAAACAAATGTCCTACACTGACCGCCTCAAAAAACTCCAGCTTTACTCCATAGCATATCGCCTACTCAGAGGTGATCTCTGCCTAACATATAAAGCTATGTCAAACCCAGAGCTGTTGGACATGCTACACCTAAAGAAATCCCAATCCCTCCGAGCTACACACTCTAGGGGACCTAAACCTTGTCACCACAATAAACAGGACATGCTGGAGGGATAAATTCCTATCCCAGAGACTTTCCATACTCTGGAACAGGCTACCCATCTATGTCAAGCAAAGTTCTTCATTAGCACTCTTCAAGAAAAATCTTGATGAGTGGATGGGAAATAGGAAATACACCTCGGGGTCACTTCTGTGTCTCTGATCGTCAGTGGCACAAGAAAATAACTTTCTTGGGTGGCGTAAGCCAGGGAACATTGTTGGCTAGGCTTTCATAAGCCCTTGGGCCGATAGCCTAGTACCTACCTATGAACCTATGAACCTAAATAAAGGGGCTAACTACAATCACAACCCTTCAAGGGAAAAGGAAAAGCAAGAACTGGTCCAAAGTATTTAGAATCACACTTGTATGGTGTGTCCTATATGACTCTGTTCCCCCAGTCAGGGCAACACCAGCAGCACATTCAGTATCAACAACATTCTCAAGCAGCAGAAATTATAATTTAAACATTTATCTTCTAAAGGTATTTAAAAAAGAAGGCAGCAACAATAGCATTGTGCATGTCAAATCCCACATCCTACGACAGACCCATTAGGTTACTATTGTGTTTCATGCAGTTTTATTAGCTTCCACACCTTTACCTTCTCCATATGTAACTACTGCCCAGAGAAACAAATTGATAGGCCTTTAGACAATTATTCAAGATGGTCAGTATCCACGGCTCAGCTTCATGCCCAAAATGCACTGATGTCACTGTTGGCAAGCCATGGACAATCTGCTGGAGTGTGTGTCACAGTCATATATGGTAGATAAAACTGAGACACTCTTCACTGACATCATGTCTTATTGAACATTCAAAAAATGAATGAATAAATGAAATAGAAACTATGACCCTAGGTGAGCGGGGGCAAGCCCCCACACCTGACACTTCCCATGCTGAAGACTTCACTTCCAGTAACCCTATACTTAATATAAACTAGTTCAGGGTCACACAAGCTTAGAGTAGGTTGTATAACTCTGATGAAATGGGAACTCACCGAAGTATATCTTGATAATGAAAACAGTTAATTACTATGGGACCTCACTGAGGTACATCTTGATGATGTAAACAGTTACTAAGGGAGCTCAATGAAATGCATCTTGGTGATATAAATGGTTACTATGGGAAATTACTGAACTCCATCTTGATGATATAAACAGTTACTACCCCTATGACTAGTGGCAGGGCTGAAGCTCCCAGTCTCCACCATGATCTGTTGACCTCGATGGAAATCCCTTCCTTAACACCAGGGTAGGTGAGGTAACAAAACTACCAGCCCTTCCCATCCATCCAAAAATCAACTCCTCACTGCATTTGTTTTTATGTTTATACATTATTAACCATTTACCCTTCTTTCACCTTTAAGCAAAACAGATGTTTATCTGGAGTATGAACCATCTCTATCCCCACCGCCAGGATGGTGTATCAATTGTATGCTTCAGTGATCATCAGAACACAGTCTGCAGACTCCAGTTTTGAGAATTTTTTTCATTTTGCTGCTACCCTAGGGCAAGAGTGAGGTTAACAGACACATGCCTTCTCACAACAGAATCTGGACATGTATTCACATACTTGCTAATGGTGCCAGTGAAGCAAATGATGTAATCACAGAGTTTGGTACAGGTTGTTTAAGAGACACAGCACTCTCTTTTGGAATGTTTGGTGATTAATAGCTTAACCCTGAATTAATCTTCCTTAGTGTGTTGGCAAAGATTACATTTTCTAAAAATTTATTCCTGATTCATCGAGGATACTGCTTCACACTTTATATACTACTCAGAAATCACTTGAGAAAAATCAAAAGATAATGATGCAAGCTAAGCAGAGTATAAATGTCAACGGACTTTGGATTCTCTTGATGCACCCTACAGGTATAGGTTTGATTCTCCCAGCTTCCATCTGTGGCTAATATAACTAAATGAGTAATACAGTATTTTTGGGTTATGTGCAGTAAGTCATACCTAGGAACCAAGGAGAAAAAAAAAACAGTTTACAGAAACATTAGCATTATGCTACTTATGAAGGCGTTTGGCCTGGGTATTAATGCAACAAGGTGGTAGAAAGAAAGGATAATTACCTTGTGTTTATGAATGACACAAAGCTAGATCAAATAAATTCAGCCATGTCTTTTGGTATCCTTTAAAGCCTCTTGTGTCTTTGCTTGCAATCTGCTGCTCTTGATGCTGTCATAATATTCTTAATCACACTCTAATTAGGTTTATTCATTCGTTTATTCATTCATTCATTCATTCCCATATTCATTTTGAGACACTAGATTTTTCCTATTTAGGGTGGCAGGGGAAGCAGATATTTTCTTAGCATGCAATAGGAATTAAGAAGAGAAGTAGTCTTTGCTAGGACAGTAATGATACATAGGGCACACACGCATGCACACACACACAGACATACGCGCGCACACGCACACACACGCACACACACATAGCCAAAGGCAGTTTAGAAGAATGTTTGAGATGTTAAAGGGAAAGAAGCATCTGTGAAAACCTACATGGGCACAGAGAGAACATACAAACTCTTCTCAATAGAATTTTAATTAATAAAATTACTTTTAAAATGTAAAGATTACTTCTGGATCTTCTTCTGACACCATTCTGATCCAGTCTGGAAAACATATCTTATTTTAGGAGATCATGGTAAATTAAGACATTGTCTAGAAAAGTCAAAGTTTGCTTCAGCAATTAGAAAAACTTTGGAAAGTTTCATTTTCCAAAAGGTATTTAATTTCCTTTAACTATTCAAACCTGTAGACACAATTTTAATTATTTGCTGTTTAGTTTATTTATGTTCATGTATTTTGGGATGTGCCTTTGGAAAGGCAGCTAATAAAAGCATTATTGCTTTCCTTGTTTTTTTTTTAATTCAGACACTTACAATAGTGGAAGTTTCTCCATTTGTCTTCGCCCATCCCATTGAAATGTAACTTATTGTATCTTTGCTGAATCAGCCTCTGTTGTCTTGGTTGTCAGAGTAACCGGTTTGGAAGAGGAGTTGTAGAATTCTTGGTAAAAATGCTGTCCGCCTTCATTTAACTGCCTGCATAAAAACACCATCATAGCTAACAGGCATGTGTGCCTGCATCTGTTTTTAGTAATATGTTGAAACATATGTAAGTTCTAAAACTGGCTTATAAGAAGAGGCCCACATATCCTCATGCTAACCAGTGTCATGGTACAGTAACATTTTTACTACAGCAGCGTGGGTGGCAGGCTACAGATTTGAGATAGGAAATCAGTGCATTAGATTTATTGTTGAGAAAAACAAATAGGCAAACTCAATAAACAGATATTTTGTTTCTGACTTAATTGATTATTTCAATTCATTGATTTTCTTTGATTATTATACCTATATATTAACCTGGATGTTTTAGCTGACAAAAATGTATTTTCCTAGCACTACCACTACAATTTTAAGTACAGCAGTTAAGAGTAGGCTGTAGAAAAGATGTACAAAACCTGAACTTAATATTAGTGTTTGAAATGGCTGGCAGTTTCCACAGACAATTAAGGCTATGAGCTGTTAATGAGCTACTTCCTGTGGTACAGGGTTTGATTCCCTCAGCCTTCATTTGCCTGTGTGACCTTGAGCCACTTAACCAGACAGATCTTAGGGGTAACTGGGAATTTGGACTTGGCTACTCAATGGACCCTGAACTACATGCCTAGTAACTACCTATGAACCTAAAAACTGAATGCCTCGACATACAAATTCCATTAGATCATGGATGGAAATTTCTGTGGCTATTCTGCTTCTTACAGAATGCATAAAAGATGATCCAACTATACATGGGGTGCAGGATCTGTTCACATCTAACTGAAACATGTTAAGTGAATTTCTTATTATAAATGGCATAATAAAATATTATAATTGTATACTTATAATTGCAGAAGGCTATCAAGTGCTTTTGATCCTGTTTTATAATATTTGGATATTACACTAATTATAAACAAACATGTTAATGCCAGATGCTTTGTTGTGCAAATATAGTAGCTGTGATAATAAAGTTATTTATATTGTCGATTTACACTATGTAATGATAGCTGTAATAGTGATGTAGTACTCCAAAGAAGTGGCTTTCTTAGAATTTTGCCTTCAAAATATTCAGAACTTTGAATGTTAGAACACCACATGCATCAAATTTAACTTACACTTTTGGCTGTATCACAATCCTATAGTGCTCAGCACTACTGCATCACAGAGCACTTCTGCTTTGGTTCTCAGTAGGGGTGCATTCAGAGTGGACTTTGCATGTCTTCCCAGTGTCTACCATTTTTGTATTGGGATCTGCAGCTTCCACTCTCATCCCAGAGCTGTGAACTGAAGATGTTTTCAATTACCCATAGCTGTGAGTATGTGTGTGTGTGCATGTGTGTGTATGTGAGTGTGTATTTGTAGGTCAGTCCTGTGAAAGTCATACTGGATTATATCTTGTTTTGTGCCTGCTGTATGCCAGCACAGGCAATGTTTTTTTTTTTTTTTTTTTTTGCAGTCTTTTTTTATATTTGTTGTACCTGCATTATCCTATGGACTTTCTACCAACTGCCCGTCATCCACACTGGATGTACCAACTGCTTTTTAACCCCCCTGGCTTTCTCCAGTGCTAGCTGGGGCTTGTTGTAGATCCTAATGGCATCTTGGGGGTTTTGGCTGTCACCTTTTCATTAGGGAGAGAATTGTGTTCTGTCCTACCCACCACATAACCCCTCCTGAAGCAGCAATGTGGTATCACTCAAGGATGGGTCTGCAGGGGAGGCATGCAGCATATTCCCCTATGTGGCAGCTCAGCCATGTCCACCACCCTTTCCCTTCTTTTGAACCATGACACTTCAATGCAGCATCCTCTGCCTTCACCAGGAATCACTGCAGGGAATGCCCACATAACCATCCACTCCACGATGGATACACACTCATCCCTCCAACGTTGTTCCATTAGTTTTCTGCACCACTGATCGAACCCGGGTTGACTGTGCTCCGATTAGGGCTTTATCCCTCTATGCCACCATAGCAGCTTGGCTCTTTGCAGTCCTAAAATGGAATGAGAATGCTCTGGAAAAGAATAGAAGGTTTGATTACAACTGGTGATTTTCAAAATTTTTGACTCAGATTTTGAGCAGGTCATTCATGTAAGCAGTCCTTATGAAAAAAAGTTTCTAAAGTTTTAATATTCAGAAAATGCTTTTGTGCAATAAATGTAAAAACTCTGTTGGAGTTACAATGATGAAGGTAAAAAAAAATCCTGCATCTGAAAAATGTTATGAAACTTCTGAAGTTTGCTGAAGAAATGACCATATGGTAAATCTATGATAAATGTTTTGAAAAAAAAAACGAAAGGTTGATGACTACATTTATCAAATTAAATGTATTTATTTATTTATTTTACATTTGTTGACTGGGTATGTCCGACATTGCTGAAGAGCCCTTTTTCAGCGGAGGCCCGGAAGCAAAGCTCCATACATTAGACAGTTCTAACATTTTAAAAACAATTAATAACAAGAAGATCATACATAGCTCATACAATACACGAACAAAATATTTTCAGAAATTAATTTAATGAGAATAAGAAGTATGAATTTAGGGCATTGCTTAGTGTAAGAGAGATCATATTAAAAAAATGTATAAGAAAATTTTATGAATGTGGTTCTAAGAGAATACGAAGTACAAGCTTAGGACTTTATGCAGAGTATTAGATAACATATTTTACAAGTTTTTGTTAGTATGTGTATTATTAGAGAACATATTTTAAAAGTTTTTGTTAGACAAGTTGTCTAAATGTAGGTTCATAGCTTTGGAAATGTTATACATTATTGTCCCTGATTTTCCACACATTCATTTAATGTCCCCTTTTCTCAAAAAATGTCAGTATCATTCTGCAGTTCACTTACAAGAATGATTTTGCTGTTGTGCAAAATCTTCATTTTTGGGTCAGAATAGAACATCATCAGTGGCATAACTTGTGATCTGGTATCCCACAATGCATGTGGAGAAAATAAGCTGAAAGAATTAAAAAAGACCAAGTTATAGCCATTAGTAGAAAAGTCCATAGAAAAGAAAGAGACAGCTCTCCAGCCAAAGTGTATTGTTAAGTACTTATCTCAATAAAGAGTTGATTCCCCAGAGGTGAAGGCATTATTTTGGCCAGGGAAAATAGTAAATCTGAAGATTTAATGACAAATATTGGTTGTAGGTGTGTGAGACAGTCGACTTATAGTGGGAGGTTTGAAAGAAGATGTGGGGAGTTACAGTATGATATTTATAAATAGCATGAAAAAGTTTTTTTTTTAATTTTAGGTATAAATACTCAAAGGGTGGAGGTAACCATTGACCATTAATGAAGAACAATTTTTGTGAAAATACCCCCCCCCCAAATGTCATAGTTGCGAAACAATGATTGATAATTTTCTATATTTCATAGAAACTAAAAGTAACAAAAATCCATTTCTATAGCAGAGAGAGATAAAGCCATAATGATGACCCTGACAACCTAAGTTCAAACAGTGGCTTTTATGATGGAATAGTCAGGCAAGGGACGATGGGAAATGAATGTCTATGACTTGCCCCTCCTGGGTGGGAATGATTGGCTGCTACTCCAGTGCTAGGTGGAGAACTCAAACAGGAAAAGCAGTTGACAGTGCAGGGAAGGAAGTGGGTTGTGGCTACCCATTCCAGTGAAGTTAGCCTGTGTCCATTCATGTGAAGGATCATGCATGTTCAGGATAAAGAAATACAAGTAGTCCTTACAGTGATGCAGCTGCACATG
Source organism: Protopterus annectens (assembly GCF_019279795.1). Taxonomy (NCBI): domain Eukaryota; kingdom Metazoa; phylum Chordata; order Ceratodontiformes; family Protopteridae; genus Protopterus; species Protopterus annectens. The sequence goes on from NC_056739.1 coordinate 430,889,107, forward strand.
TTACCATTAGGGAGAGTGGTTAGGGCCTTACTAGAAAACACATCCATAGCTTATATCTTAGATGAATGGCAGCTGCTTGGGAATGTAATAGATAAAACAGAGCTGAGTTTCTCTGGGGATATAGGGGCGAAAAAAGTATTCAGAAAAAAATGAAAATGATAAAATATATTTTTTTGTAATGATTAGTATTAGATCTTCTCTATTGTCTGAAACTGTGATTATTTTATGCTGGGGGATTCACCACCACAATTTCTGCATATAGACTTATGCTGGCCATTAGCAATTACAAAACAGAATTGGAGAAAGAATACAATACATTAAGCTTTTTTATGTAGAGAATAGTTTTGCTTGTTGCTGTACTCTGGTAAATTACTTGCATGCATTCAACTATCTGGACACTGAATGACTACACTACAGAGTCATTTTTGTATGTTTGGGCTGGTTGCTAGGTGGCCATAATATGGAATATGAAAGAAGGAACATACAAATGCAGTTGTGTTTTGCAGATGACATGTTTATTTTATATGTCAGGTAGCAGTTACTAGTGAATTGGATCCTGCCAGTGACTGGTAGTAGGATGGTTGGGGGTGGCTCTAGATACCATCCATGAACTTGTATATAAAAGGCATAGTATAAACTTTCTCCATTAATTACTACTAAAACTGGATTTTTAAATTTTTTTTTACTTTTATTGCAAACTAGATATTTTGACGGATAAAACTAGATAGATAAAGCCCAAAATTGTTTATATTTAATATGCCAACAGAAAGGTATACCCTCTGCAGATTCTGTTTGGTATTTCTTCAGCAATAGATGCACTCCAAAGAGCATTTGAAAAACCAAAGTCTTGGAAGGTATTATAAATATAAATGATTAATTGTAAGTGGGGGGGAGAAACATTGAGAATTCGGCAAGAGGCTAATATGGCTGCTAAATAGATTAAGATAACATAATTTCAAGTTAAGTAAGAACAAGTCTGAAATATTTCATTGTGAAAATTACTGCAACCTAATACAAAAAAGTTCAAACAATTATGCAGTTGTGAAAGTCACTAGACATATAGGTATTACAAAGATGTGTAGGAGTAATGTAATATATTGCAGAACTTTTACCTAATACTTCTGAAAAAAATATTCACCTATGAATGCTATTAAAGAAGGATGATGCCTGGAAATGGAGTTCCTAACAGAAACAAAATATTGAAACCTTCAAGAATCTAGTTGATAAAGTACCAATATTAAAATATTAGGATGTACATAAGCTATATAAATTGAAGTTAAGAGCGCATGATTATTAATTGTTTTGTTAATTTAATGATTATTAATTTCATTTTAAACATAAATAATACATATATATTCTATTTGTAAACATCTGTGAATGTTATTTAAACATATGATCCATTGTAGTGGTTTGGACTGGATGGAGGTTTTTATATAACAGAGGGTGAAAAAATCATAAACTCATGCTCTGATGAAGTCCTATGGTACGGGATGAAAGCCGTTATCGCAAGTTTATTATTGTTAATAAAGTTGTTTTTTATCAATAACCATCACCTGTTTTTATCTTCTCTACCATTAAGCATTCTGGTAATGTTGGTATAATGACAAGACTGTACTAACCCATACTAAGGTTTATTACATTACTGAATCTGTTATCACCCCATATGTATCAAAATCTGTATACTTTATTCTGAAATTTAAATACTGCATAATCTGCTATATAAGGATTCTTTTGAACTTCCATAAAGAGCCTGAATGTTTGTGAACCACATATATCCAACATAAATTCACTGTTCATTACTGGCTAAATTATTGTAGACAATTTATAATGCTATTCTACAGGTGTAGTTTTAATGTTTTTAAACATTGTGTGCCTGTGTTTGATTTGTGATTTAGTGCTCAGAAGATTGGATATTTACCCCAGCAGAATTCCAAGAATTAAGAAAAAATAATGAAGTTATGACTTGGCACTATTGTCTTCCTTTTGTGCTTATGAAATAGTTGTATGTATGTATGTATATATATATATATATATATATATATATATATATATATATATACACACACAAATATTGTGTTTTGAAATTAAACATCACACATCTAGAAATAAATTACCCCTCAAAACAGTCTGATTCGGAGAAACAAAAAAGCCACCAAGCCAGTTCTGTCTCTTCCTCTTATGAAGATGCATGCAGCTTTTTCAGCAAATACTCTGTTTTCATTTATTAAAATATCTACCTTTATTAAAAATATGGTGTAATTTATGTTTCTTCCTAATCAGCTGAGGCATTCTGTAGGTCTGACTGTTCTTCCTCTGTTTGCTGTCTTCATGGTGATGACTTGACATTATAAGCATTCCCTAAACATCTTAAACCACTGTTAACCATCAGAGAAGGGTTTATGTAAGAGGACAGACATTGTCTTCATACAGAGGTGCATGTTAACTCCCACAATAATGGTCCATCATGTGCAGATCTGACTTGCGGTGAAGATACTGAATGAATATACATTTCAAATTTGGTGGAACATTAGAATTGGCAGTCAGTGATGGGGAATTATTGGTAAAAAGACAGAGGTAAACAACATGTAATATTATGCTCCTGGATGTAGAGAACACAGTTTTAAAACATAATTATGCTATGACCCTTATTATGAGGGTAAAGGAAGTTATGGTGTGTAAGCCAAAGAAAGTTGATAGAGCTTTCTGCTTTGGTGCAGTAGCTTAAAAAAGAATTAAAATCTGTTAGTGAGAGGATCACCTGTATTTTGAATGTGCTGCATGTGCTTTCAGACCCAGGAATTGGAGCCCTGCTTCTTATTATTCTTCTAGAGAGTCAGCAGTAAAATAGGTCACCTAAACACCGCTGACCCTAAGCCCAATGACACATATATTATTGCTCAAAAGTAAGCAAAAATTATAACATAGAAGTGCACCATTTTATTGCTGCAGAAGTCATTGATAAAGTTGTTTTTAAAACATGGAATGAATAATGCTTTACTCAACATTGCAAATGCAAATTTGTTTTGCAGGGTTGGGATCTACTTACCTTCTGTGTGGGGAACTTTAACTTCCGCACCCCCAAACTTTAATATTAGCTCTCTGAGGTTACCAGTATCAGAGAGGTGAGCTAGGACAGTAGCCCATTCCCCTATTTTTGGCTACATCTGAGAGATAGTACTACATCTTGAGGTGCCGAAGTACAAAGTGGCTTACCCCCACAGAAGCACAGTTAGTGGTCACTCTGCTGAAACATATCATTTTGGATGTTGTGTATTCTCTTTTAGTGTTTGGATAACATCTGTAATGACAAAGTTATGCTTTAGTGAGCTGTTACAACATATTCATCGTTGAGTGACGTGCCACTAGGTTACTCAGTTATATCTAGGTAATCAAGTAAAATAGTTTACTATTCTTTTTCACTCTGTTGAGGTTTTTTTCATATGGGCAGATAGGGACACAGCCAGAAATTTTATGAATACATAGCAGTTTTAGAATGTAACCACCCCTACAAGCCTAGCCCCCCAACCGACCAAATGTAGGTCAAAGGGAAAAAAATAGCAACCTAGGCATTCTGAATAAGAAAAGCTGTTTAACAAAATATAAATCATGAACCATGATAAGTATTCCACTTTTTATTACAAATTCTAGCATATCATCTTGCATAAAATAAATTATTTAAAATAATCCCTCATATATGCATGTATTAAATAAATAAATAAATGACGTAAGATGGAAGGGAGATATATTTATAGTGATGAGCAGTCAGTTATATTTTGACTGTTTATTTATTTATGTATTTATTTAGTTATTAATGAGCTTCTTCATTCATGTTTAACTATGTAAGTTAGTTAGACTGAGGACCATTTTCATCCCGATTTTCAATAGGAGGCAAAAGACACAGAGTGCAAAATATAAGTATGAGAACAGTAGTGTCCAAGTGAATAGCTCAGTCTAAGACAAACAGTGGTCAGAGCTATAACATAGTAAATAAAATATTTAACTGACTACTACAAGAAATGTTACCACAGTCACTAACTTAATTAACAGATGACGTTATAATTTGAAAGTAACATACTCTTCAGTCAATATTAAAAGTGCATAAGTAACAGCAACATAATGCATCAACAAGTTATTCTTAAATCGCTTGTGATGTGTGGGATAATTAGTCATTACAGGTCAGGTGAGACAGTCTGGAACAAGAGCCTCCTTCCTCTGAGTAGGTTCCTCTATAGTCTATATCTGTATCTAAGGACTGTTGCTCAAGTTTCAGTATGAATCATGTCTGAGTGTTAAGGCTGAATGATGTTAAGTGCTGAGCTAAACAACATGGGGTGCATGTTGAAGTTCTGAGGATCATGACTGCAGTTTGTGGAACAGCAGGACTGTAAGTGTGGTTGTTTGTGGTATCTGTTAAGTCTGAGGTTGTGATATTGTGCAGTGTGTCCTCTTCGTCAGGGTATAGTGATCTCAGTCAGTATTTATACGACACACTGGTGCTGGAGACATAGGTACTGGAAAGTCAAGTCTCCCTGCAAAAATGCTTTACAATTGTTATTTTTATTTAATTGCAGTTTATTTTGTACATTAAGACTTACAATTTTGGTTCTTAAGAGTTGTGAAAAGGACCTGAGTATAAGGAAATATTCCTCATTTTATGGATTACAACTTAAAGTGTTGAGGAGACACCTAACTTTTTAAGTGAGATACAGATGTTATGCAGAATAAGGCTATGAGTGAAGTTGTTGTAAGATAAGTGAAAGGGAACTATGTCCAGGAAGGTAGACAAAAGATGCTTTGAGAATTGAAGAGTGGCAGTGCCATAAGGGTGGTAAGACAATGAACTGAAAATGGCTACTAGAATAGGGGAGAGGAAGTAGAGGGAGAAAAAAGGTCTAGAAAGAGAAGCATGGTGAGCATTTTGTTAAATGGTGACTTGTCAGGCTATCATAGCTTTGCTTACTTGCTTAATAACAGTCAAATAATAAATACATTTATTATGGTAACACCCCATGCCAGTATCAACCACAGCATTTTGAAGCTTGCCTTGTAATTTCAATTCTAACATGAATGGGTTAGCTTTTTTTTTTTCCAAATTTAAGCTGTGTGCATTTCACAAAGGAAATGTTTACTCAATGATCTCTGGAATATCCTGTTCTGGCAGGTGGTGCAGATATGTAGTTCCTGTCATACAGGGTTTGATTCCTTCAGCCATCATTTGCCCACTGTGTGAATTTGAGAAAATCAATTAACCAGAAATTGCTGGGTTGTCTCTAAGAAAGGAACTATCTGTCCAGTGGGCCTACCTTTTTGACAAATGGGTATTATTTTAATTTGTTTACTAGGGTAAAGCACTGATCCATTCTGACAAATTAAAGTGACAGCCTGGAGATGAATATTATTAACAGCGAGTTAAAATTTTGTTTATTTACTAGATTCTTCTCATGTATCATCAGAAACAGCTTAAATTATTCACAAAGCCCACGATGCTAGTTTTATAACTGCATATGCTTCGGTGATATTTTTAAATCAGAGTTCGTACCATCTGTTAAACACAATGGTGTCTATCTTCTTCACGGTACAAACAAACTAGGCTTCTTTCTCAGTGAGGCAACTGTACACCAAAAATAGCTTTGACAAGTAAGTCCGTTCATTCTTACATAATTATGGGTATTTAGTTTAAGTGCTATTACACATGACTCAGTTGACGCACTTGTCATTATTTTCCTCTGGTTCAAAACTTGTCACAGCAAGTTCAAAGGACAAATAAAATATACTGTAATTTAAATGTCAAAAAGAGTTGTGGTATAATTCTATCATTAACATGCGGTAATCAAAAAGATGGCAATAGATTTCAGAGGCAGAATCACAGCTTTATTTAAAGCTAGTTTCAATATTTTCCTGTGCATACCGAATAATTTTCTAATATTTTCCACAAACTACCTTCCCACAACATGGATCCTGATATTGTAGAAATTTGCAATATATTTAAAGCATTGATATATGAAAAGATACTTTTTATATGGTGTGTTCATCTTAAGTATTTTACGGAAACATAATGCAATACCAGTTATATCTGCTTTGACTTACAGAAGGTAAATAATTTGTTCATAGTCTTCCACAAACTTTATCAACTTTATCACCAATGGTAGGCATTGAAAGTTTATAATCCGAGGAGTATGCTTCATACTGACGTTTTTGCAGGAAAGAATGTATACTCTGCATCCGCAATGTGAAGGCTCTGCCTTTACTTCCCCAATCTTTAAATATGTTATTTCTGAAGTTGCACCATCTCAGAGAAAAGGGCATTAAGTTGCTTCCCTTTTCTCCAAGTTGCTGTGATATTAGACATCCCACAGCAGAAGGCAGGGATGCAAAATACTGTGTAATATTGTTTTCTTTTTTCTCTACCACTGTGGAATCCAAGTTCAGGACATGATCCTACTGTGAACTTTTAAAATCCTGCAACCATGGTAGAGAAATATTGATCTCCTCAAAGTTTCAAAGGTCATTCTCATTCTACTGGGAAGGAACAATGATCTACTAGCTAACAAAACAGGCCTTTCTCAAGTTTTTGTTTCAGTTCACATCTCAATAGTTCCAAAATTCAAGTATCTAAGTTGAGTTCTAGACAAAGCTATAACTCCAGAAAATTATGTGAATTCTGTCACTGGCAGAATGATTAAGCATACTAGCTTTTTGTACATTTTTAGAATTTATCTCATCACTAATACAAGCACTGGACTTCCAATATATATGATGGTGTCCTTTATGCTCTCAAATGTATCATTTTCTGAAATCCTTAACAAATGAAATATAGGAAAGTTATATAAATAGGACTGCTGAGTTTGCAGCTGATATTCCTTCTAAGACCTGTCACAGCACCATCCTACCTTGACTAAACTGATATGTCTTACAAGCAAACTTTCCTTCATACAGACTATATTTACAACACAATATCATGCATAAGTAACCCCCCCCCCCCCACACACACACACGCAGTCACACACATTCTGATGTCTAGCACATGAATATGTCCTGGGCAGATCTAAACAGAAATTTCTAGCATATATGATGCATGTTGTAGTACGTCTGTCCCCTAGTGGATGTCAGCTGCCTCTGTCGTTCCAGAATAGCTGAGCTGGCATCAGTCACTCACTCTTTCCCTCTCATAGTTAATTGTCCAGTGCCCAAATAGTGAATCAATTTCTATATCTGGGTCACAGTCAGGCCTTTATCTCTCTAAGACACAAAGCCAGCGTACAATGCTTTCTCTTTTACTAATGTGCAGATTTTATTCAATACGTTGGCCAAGAAAGTGCATTAGCTCATATGTGCTACATGCATTGATGGGTATATTAAATTAAATAGTCTTAAGAAAAACAACATGAATAAATCAACCATGTCGTCACTGCAGAGAAGCAAATCTTTCACCTTTTCACATATTATAGGAGTAGAATTTAACAATAATCCATGACAAAATTTGTCTACAGTTGGTGCGGTTTGATTATAAGGGTGAAGCCTGAGTGATTAAACAAATCCAGCTGTGGGTAAATCCTGGTCACCCATACACAGGAGTGGATTACTGCTATTATACAACAATATTATACAACAACATTATTTAACAAGAAAACGTCTTGCCTTTTATACACTTTTAGTGCTCTTCCACCAACTTCTGATAGTCTGGGGCATCAAGGATGTGTACTGGGCATGCTCTGTGGCTGCCCAGCACATTGCTGTCTCTCCCATTTTTTTTTTCCATTTTATTTTTTGTTTAAAGGCTACATGGTTTGAGTAAACTTTGACAAAAATTTGCAAACTCATGCTTCACATTTCAAAATATGATGTACTGTCTGGCAGATTTGCAAGGAATGAAGTCAGCAAATTAACAGAGATATCTCTGTGACAACAGGTAGGCATTGGCAATATATGTCATTGAGTTGTTTATTGTAGCACTCACAGCATCAACATTTGTAAGGCTTATTTTATGTATTTATTTATTTTTAGTGCACTGTATTGTTCTGCTCTGTGGAGCAGTTTACTAGTGTTAAATACTTTTTTAAACATTTTAAACTATCCGGTTAGTGGGGGTGGAGAAAACTAACTGAACTTGTTCCTGTGAGGAATGCTTGATTTATAGAGAGTATGCTAACTGATTTATCCAAGCAGCATGCATGTTTTGGAATTGTCAATTATTGTATCATTTCAAATTTCTAATAGCAACAGTTTTGGGCTTTGAGTTTTTAAAAAGAATCAGTCAGAAGTAGTGACTGACCCTCTAAATTCATCAGGCTCTGGTTATCATAGTGATGAATTGAGGAGGGGCATACATCTTAATTTTACCCATGTCTTCGTGGGTATTAGTGTCACCTCAATAAATATGGAAACTACCTGTGAGTAGATGTTTAGAGTGAACACTCTTTGATATTCATTCAAAATCTTGACCTTGGATGTTTCCCGGTTAGCTCTGGCTGGTGATAGCCAGAGCAGAGATTTGGTTTCTTTATCGTCCTACTTTGAGAGGGCTAAGACATTTTTCCCTACTTGCATCTTCATGCTGTTGATTTACATAGACATAAGGATAGGTATTTTGCTTGATGGTTATAGCCTTACAAACTGCTCTGTTTCTGATCCTCTCCTTTCTGCAGACAGTGTAGTTGTGTGGGACGCGGTCTCAGATCTTTTACACTGGGAACTGGGCTACAGCATTACTAGGAAATCAAGCTTAAATTGGTAACATTATGCTTTGAATTCTGCTACTTAAATTCATACACAGTACATTTTTGTTTGTATATCTTTTTCTACAGCCCAGATATGATCAGTATGAGACAGTAACTGTATTTTCTGTCTGTATGAGTATTACAACTGGACTTAGATTCAAAAGTTCATAGGTAAATAGTGTGCTATCAGGTTGTAGACTCTTAAAATCCTAGCCAATAGCAATAGGTCAGAATCTAACCCTATACCTTGCATCTATGAGGTTAAGACCTTTAGTGAGCGTTTATATTAAGACATACCAGCATGTGCAGAAGCGAGCAGTTCCCCTTGGTATGACATGGGCTGACCTTATACTGCTGCATATCTTATTTTTCTAATGAATAAATGATTTTGTGAATCATTTTTTTTTTTTTTTATAAAGGCGAGACTAAACAAAAAATTAACAACATGCATTGAGAGGCTTACATCCACTGCACCCCTCTAAAGGATTGATTTAAAACTGTATAAAGCAGAGGGCGCAGGGAGGTTGTATCCACTTTCCTGAATGTGCATGGCCATCTTATACTGATGTCATCAGTAATGCACATTCAAATGGTAATTATGTTTATACATAACACTTTCTAATGTTAAAAACTACAGGATTAGTACATCAAGTAATAAAAACTGTGCCGAACACTTAGCTGACATGTCAATTAAGTGGCACCGTCCACACTTGGGCAAATTACATACAGCATGTCCTAAAGTATACAGTCACCAAGACCTTATCCAGTGTGTCAACACTTAATGAACATTTCCTGAAGATTTGCTGAAGTAGTAATGTACGCTGTATTAAAATCTGTTTTTTTTTAGAGTGGAGTTATGGCTGGATACTAGTTTTGTGGTTTAGCTGGTAGATTTTAGATTTTCTTAAACATTGGTAATTGGTACAGATATAATAGTATTGAATAAACAAGGGAAGTAGACAAAATATGCTTAAATGCCCAGTGATGATCAAAAACAGAAAGTCAGGTATGTATGAGAGTTATCTTATAGAGGAGAAGGAAAAAGGTTAGGATAAAGAGTAGTCGTAATTAATGGGGGTGGATCTAGCCAAATGAGGCGAATGCTAAATACAGACAGAAATTGACATATTCTATGCCAGTTGCAAAGTTGCAGTGTGAAAGGTCCACTAAATTCTCTCTGTTTTTGTAGCATCCAAGTTGAGTCTGACTAAATTAGTATTGTCAATGGTTGTCTTAACCAGTAAAAGAAGACGGGTATTACTGATATTTTAATTTGTCATCCCTGAAGAAATCTATACTGGTCACCTAAATTAGTTTAGTTAAAAAGGGAGATATTTTTCTAGCAAGAATGGTAAATAATGGCACATAAACTGTCCTTAAAGCTAAATCAGGAATACATAAAAATAAGTACAGCATGATTTCCTGATTTTTGAATGACAGAAAGCTTTCAATCTTTTTGTAACACTGGGAAGATTTGACCATAAAGTCTTCGTGCATTTGAGCATTAAGTTGCTTACTGTCTGAGAAAGGAAGATATATCTTTGTTTATTATCTATTTAGGTAATATGACTTTATCTTTATGGAAAATTTAATAACCTCTACAATGCTGTGTTTTGAGACCAGTTTTAAAAGAATTTCATGAATGGAATTAGAAGGCCTGAAAAGGGCAAGAAATTCTTAAGACGTGTACATGTTGTCAATATAATTTTGGAGAATGTTTGAAGCAAAGGTCTGAATCCTTTAAGTACACATGCTTGAAAAAACAGGTATTGCCCAGTATATGTCCAATATAGTCTAAAAAATTAAAGACTATGTGGCCTGAGGCTCACCTTCAAAATACTTTTAAGATTGTGTAACGCAAAGTCAATGCTCATGTTTAAAATATTTATTTGAACTTTGTTGTATTAGAAGTTTAGCCTCATGAGCATTCTCCACCATTATTGCTGATATTCATGTTTCAGAGTTCTTTTTTCTACTCACTTGTGCTATATTATCTAAGATGTTGCCTAACAAACTTTCAAAAGTGTTAACATAACATAATATAATGTAATACAATGTAACATAATATAACATTACAGTGATATGCTGACAAAAGAAGACCATTAATCTGATCAGTCTGAGTGTTACTGCAAGCCCAGGACAGTCTGCCCCACCTTTCTTGCCTTGGTTTTGCAAGATTTTGTAACTGCTTCAGCAATCTTATGCTATACTACTCAGTCTGGAAAGTTATTACAGATCTTATACCCTCTCCATGAAGATAGATTTCCTAATATCTGTACTAAACCTTTCCTTTACTCTGGTAGTCAGGTCACCTTTTATTCACCTTTCCCCTTCCTATCCATCCTAACTGTATGACACAACCTCTTTAATGACAAACATAAACCATATCATGTCCCAATGGCTCCTCGTTTTTCATAAAAAAATAAAATAAAAAAAAAGACTCTTTATATAATATTCTAGCTATCTTATATACTATCCTAGATAACTTTATCTGTATCAACTCCAGCAGTATGACTTTTTTTTAGTCTGAGATCTCCAGAACAGTGTGTACTATTCCAGTTATTGTCTTAGGGCTAATAGAGGGGTATCATAGGCTTCCTAACCATGGACAGTACCTCCCTGGATATGTAGTTTAACATTTGGTTTGCAATTACTTCTATCTTCTTACACTGAGCTTGGAGGTCCATTGTTTCTTTAACCTTAAACATTTCTCTGGTTCTGGGTTTTGATGCCAACACCTAAAGTACATCTTTCAACCTAAGTTATCATTCATAGGTGCATCCCCATGCACCTGGCATGGTTGCAATACAGCTACCAAGTACTAAAACACATCTTGAAGGTCTTCATGCCCCTTATGGGGTTTGAACCTTGCAGACACTGCATCTTCGGCACTCATTTGCAAGGAGATTAATCCAGTTGTCCATACTTTGTGTGAGGACCAGTGCAATGGTTGATTTTCAGCTGCAACATGATCTCATGCAGCCGGCAAAATTATCACTGAAAAAAATTAATTAATTAATTCATTCATTCATATGAATTATTGTATTACATTCACACCAATAAATTGCATTCGCTCATATGAATGTTTGCCATAGAGTTTTTAGATAAACTATACTAGTATATAAATTGTTAATAAACCAGATCACCTTATATTTCTTTCATGGACTACAAATCTTATCTATTATATTTTGGAGAAAAATAAAGTCCTTTCTATTATTAAGTTTGCAAAAATAAGAATTATCTTACTCAAGTAAAGAGGATGGAACAGTTACACTATGTCTATACCATTAATAAAGTCCAATAGAACTAAACATTTTGCAAAATTTGAGTATAGTGCTTTATCTCTCTCTCTCTCTCTCTCTATATATATATATATATATATATATATATAAAATTAACTTTTACTTTGGACCCAAGAATAAAACAACAGAACTGTTACATCATAAACAGTGTGCACCATGATGATGGAGCCAGCAGTAATAGTCATAAGTAAATAAAAGTTATGATTTCCAAGTTCGCAAAATACATGAGCTTAATCACAACAGAACTAAAGGCCAGTATGTTGAGGAAGGGAAGGCCAGGGAATGGGCAAGGGAAAGAGGCATCTGTTCCATAAGAACATGGACGAATGGTATCATAAACAATTGGAATAGGCCAAAGGGAAGTACTAACAGAAGGTTTCAAAGAGAAGATACAAAGTTATATTAACTCTGGCACCTTAATTATGAGACTAGGTAGGAAAAAGTTTAAAGAAAAGTAATTGTAGATAACAGTGGAAATGTGAGGGAGGTAAAAAACATGGACTGGAATATGAGGAGTGGTAAAGCTGAGGTATGTCGTGAAGATTGTGGCATGAGGTTGTAAAGTGCAAGGGGTAATAGAAAGACAATGGTGGAGCTCCTGGAAATTATGACATTAGGAAAGACTGACCTAATAGGGATAATGAAAGCCTGGGTAAACAAGAGGGACTTGAAACATGGTAACGCTGAATTTTTAGAAATTGTAGACTAGAAAAATAATGGGGTGGCAATTTATATAAGAGAAGAGAAGAGCTCAAGTATAATATTGTGAGTAATGAGAAACATGTTGAGATGAATCTGGTTAATGTTGCCTACCCATAATGTAGGCTGCAATGGGGCAGAAGGACAATCTGGTGGACAGACAACATTCAGACGTCTCTAACTATTAACAAATCAAAATGTTTTCATGTATTATTTTATGTGTTGCATTTGCTTACTGGGAAAGTCCAGCTGGACAAGAAACCCTTTTTCAGCAGAGGCCGAGGGAGATAAGCTCCACACAAAATTACAGTGATTACTTACTTTGACAGTAACAAAATCAGTAGATAATACAATGTAAAGACAACATGGGAAAATGCAGCAGGAACACAAATATGAGTACATCAGTACTATACAAATGTGTAGAAATGTAATGTAGACTAACCTAATAAAATACACAGAAGCAGAAACACTCTGATATTATACACACACACACACACACACACACACACACACACACACACACACACACACACACACACACACACACACAAGTTTGTTCTTGTGTAATACTTTGTCATTGGAAGTGGCAGATTAATTATGAATCTTATAAGCTGAATAATTTAGGAAGTTTCTGGAACAGAATCAACTATATTGGAATGATGCAACAGGAAATTATGAATGGTTAATCAAAGGAAGTAGATTTTAAGACATTAATGGAACAGAGTATAAGTACCATAGAGAGGTAGAAGAGATAACATTTATGGAGTATATAAGTAGGCTAGTTAGATGTGAAGATTAATTTGTAATGGGGGGCAGAGATGTGGACAGGTTTAGATAGGTTGGTCTTAGGCAGGGTTGGTAAAGGAACAGAGACATCTGGGTGCAAGTTGTTTCAGTTCAGATTTGAAAGATTTTAAGTTTGTATTTTGCCTTAAAGATCATGTACAACCATTTATTTGCACATACCTGCTGTCCTTCTCCTCCTTCTGGGATGACAGGATGGCTTCCCGCTCTGCAAATCCAATTTACTGGATATTCTGTTGTTTCATTTTACTGTTATTTCCTGTTCCCAAAATGTGGCTCTCTGCGGACATATGAGGGCAGTACTCCCTGTCATTGCATCATCATGCTTACCACCTTGATGATGCAAGGCTGGGTTTTTCCTGCACTAGTAGGCTGGGTCTCTCCTCTGCTTTTTTTCTTTTTTAAGTAAGTAAATATCATGTTTAGGCTGAGTGCAGTGTGTCCATTTATTAATGGAGCAGGTTTTGTATTAGCATGCATTTTCCTGGCAAAATGAACTATAAACTATGAAACTCTAATGTTTAGCATTATTGTCCAACTGTAATTAATTTACTAGAAAATCAAAAGTTTTATGAAGGATGGGTAAGGAAAACATATGAGGCAAACTTAGGAGCATTCTGTAAAAATCATGGGCAGATGAAAGGCAATTTTCAGTGACATTAAGCAAAATCAGAGATGTTTAAGAGTTATGGACTTTGTGCTGGAAATGATATACTTGCATGATTGTGAAACAGAAGCAGCCTTCACATTTGTTTCCATATAAAAGAAAGCAGAAGGCATGGGGGTTTGAAGACTGGATTAACCAACAATGTGTAACGAAGATGAAAATTAGAAATTAGACAAAAAATACAAGTGAAACTGCCCCAGTTTGAAAATCCTGTCTCTATGCACCTTTCTGCCCCATGATGACTAGGTAATATACTCTGCTGACCACATTGTGATGTCAACATATCAGCCAGGAGGCAGAACTTCCTGCAGAGTAACTAATGAGGTAGGAATATGTTATGGCTATGGAGGGCATTTTTTGGAAGAGTCCTTCTTTAAAAAGAAAATTGAGAATGCAAACTTAAATGACAGAAAGACAGCCAAAATAAGCAACCACTGAGGAAATATATTTTGAGCACAGATAAGCTACTTTGATTTTGTCAGTTTGCACATGGTCTTTAGACAGGGTGGAAAAGAGTTCCGCTTCACTGAGATGCAGTTGGAATGCAATGAGTCACTTGCTGTACTGTTGGATTTGGTTGTTTCATTAGAATGTGAGGATCTGCTGGGGAAATAGTGGTATATTACACTGTTAAGAGATAGGTATTGTTCCTGTTTGTGGAGTAGTTTATTGATTATAAGTAAGTGGGAGTACGTGAGCACATGAGAGAGTTTAAGTCAATTTTATTGTCTCATATTCAGGTAGTGATGTGCTCTGTTTGGTAGGCTAGAGGCAAATGTGGCTATTTTATTGCAGCACAGTTACAGTTTCAGTCATACTGAGGAAGACATATTTGTCAGAATAGGAGAAGTGTATAGTGAGGTTGGTAGGATATAGGTTGAGGCAATGTTACTTCTAGCACTGTTGGCAAGGAATGGTTTTGTTCTGTACAGGCTGTCTAGTTTTTGGCATGTCTTCTTTATCACTTGTGTGATATGTTGGTCAGATATAAATGGGTCATCTAAGGTGATTCAGATTAGTTTAGTATGAGAGACTGATTCTATTTTGTATTATTTTGTTGAGGTAATGGTGAAGAAAAGTCCAGTTACATAAAATTTTACCATAACGTTAGATGCCCTTGCCCTCACTCCTGCAGTATTCTTAACAGATGGGATTCCCTGCTGTGGAAGCCTGATGTCCGGCCAGTCTACCAAAGCCTACTGAATGTCACCCAGATGCTCCTTGCATAGTGTAGGGCATAAAGGTGATATTCAGGCATACCATCTACAGAACTGATTGTCCCAGTTGGAATACCAGTCCAAGGAACCCAAGAGGTAACCTGTACATCCAGGAAGGCAAAAGACTGGGGGGGTGGAGGGAGGGAGTGAATACTGTAGCAGTGAAGGCAAAGACATCTACCGTTATGGTAAGATTTTACATACGTGTACTATGTCCTTGCATTCACTCCTGCAGTATTCTTAACAGATGGGAGAGTGCCAAAGCTCAAGAGGAAACTTGGGAGGAGGAAGGAGCTGAAGAGTCCACTAAAAAGCCATGAAGAATGGCACTAGCAAAACCAGCCCTAACTCTAGAGATACCAAGCAACTTGTTATGATTGGTAAAGGTATGCACAGAAGTTCAGTTAGCTGCTTGAGGAATAGAACTAGTATCTAAGCCTTTGAAAAAAGCACCATAAGAAGAAGCAGTTCTAGTAGAATGAGCCTTAACTGAAGAAGGAAGGCTCTTGACATGAAAACAAATGTAACAAAAGGAAATAACCTTAGAAATCCAAGAAGAAATTGTTTGCTTGGATACAGCTAGTCCCAAAGATCTAGGGTGAAAAGAAACAGACAACTGTTCAGATCTTCTAATAGCCTTAGTCTCATCAAAATAAGCCTTGAGTTGCCTATGCATATTCAAAGTATGCAGCACCTTCTCACTGTCAGATTCTGGAAAGGGGAAAAAAGCAGGCAGATTAGTAGACTGATTAAGAGATAGTACATTAACCACCTTAGGCATAAAAGAAGGATTACTGCACAAGGACACCCTATCCTCATGAAAGATCAAAAAGGGAGGACAAGCCATAAGGGCTTGCAACTAAGACATCTGCCTGGCAGAAGTAAGAGCTAACAATAGAACAGTCTTCCAAGAGCAATGTTGCAAGGAAGCTGAAGCAGCAGGCTCAAAAGGAGCCTGAGTCAAGTTCTCCAAAACAAAATTATGACCTCAGGGAGGAGGAACAGGCTTCCTGGGAGGTCTAATATTAAGGATGCCTTTAAGAAATTGTTTAACCTCAAACCTAGAGGTTGAAGGAGGAGAAGGAGGTCAACATGCAGGGAGAGCTGATAAGTGGTCCTTAACAGAAGAATAGGCCAAACCAGCACTGAGCAACTCACACAAATAAGAGACAACCAAAGGAACATCCACAGTAAGTGGGTCCAGGTTATGACAGAGACACCAAATAGAAAACCTATTCCAGTTAGAAAAGTAGGATTTCCTAGTAGTAGGTTTCCTGGCCTCCTGCAGGACATGCAGCACATCCTCAGATAAAAGGTGTCTATGAGGAATTAGAATCCTGTCACCCACAATGTCAGTTGAAGCATAGACAGGTGGGGATGAAAAAAGGATCCCTTGTCTTGTGTGAGTAGATCCCCCTGTGAGATAACTTGTGATGATTGCCCCTGGCTAGATGCAGAAGTAGAGGGAACCAATGCTGTCACAGCCAAAAGGGAGTCACCAACAAGATTTTGTGACCATCCTGTTGAATCCAGAACAGAATTTTCGGAATAAGAGGAAGGACTGGGAATGCATAAAGAAACATCCCCTTCCAAGAAAATGAGAGGGCATCCAACTTCCACACCAGAGTACCTGGCACTCAGGCACAAAACAGAGGAAGTTGTCTGTTCAGAGGGGAAGCAAAAAGATTGACTTGAGAAGTACCTCACTGGTGAAAAATGGCCAGAAACATATCCCTGTGAAGCATCCATTCATGCGATTGAGTGAAGGACTTACTCAGATTATCTACCGTAATATTCTGACTGGGAGGGATATAAACTGCCTGAAGAGTCACTTGATACTTGACAGCAAGATCCCACACCAGAAGTGCCAATCAGCAAAGAAGATAAGATCTCATTCCTCCATGTTTGTTGATATGCCACATCACTGTGGTATTGTTTCTGAAAATCTTGAGAGGCCCCGGAGTGAAAACATGATGAAAGGCCTAAGAGCCAGCAGAAGAACTCTCATCTTTTTGATACTGATGTGCTCCTTTTTGCTGATCAGGTGACCACACCCTCTGTACCTTTAGGGAGCCATATGTCACCCCTATCCCTTGTCTGAGGCATCTGTGAACAATTCCTGAAAAGGAAGAGGGGATGAAAAAGGATCCCTGGATTCAGAGACAACTAATGAATCCACCAGTGAAATTCCATTTTGAGACAAGGAAAGAAAAAATAAAAACCCCAAATGGGGCACTTATCTGCAACTTTCTAGGATTCATCAGACGGGTGAAGGTGTTTCCTGTAGCATGAAAATGCATGCAGCTGGCAAAAAACAGACATAGGCAAACAGACTGATGGTAAAAACAAACATTCATACTGGCGGCAAAGAAGTTCTGTAGATGGTACTGCCTGAACGTCACCTTTATGCCCTACACTATGCAAGGAGCATTTGGGTGACATTCAGTGTCCCTTAAAACAATGGTAGGCTTTGGTAGATTGGCCGGATGTTGGATTTCCATGGCAGAGAATCCCATCTGTTAAGAATACTGCAGTGAATGTAAGGACATAATTTTTGTGCAGTATATTGTTTTGATGGAAGCAATGGTTTTCTTGGGGTTAAGGAGAAGGTGAGAACTAGTAAGCCATCTTTTATGAAGGAGAATGATTGTTGGGTATATTATTGCAGTTTGAACAGGCTTTTAGATGTACAAATGAGTGTGGAATCATCTCCATATTGTATGATTGTGGCATACAAGCAAGCAGTGTGTAAATCTTTGATTAATAGGTTGAACAAGAGTGGGCCTTATATGGATCATCTGGGGACTCCTACAGGTGTGGATAGATATAGCAAAGTAGTTATTTTCCCATTTTACAGCTTGCTACCTGTCATTGTAGAGATGGTTGACTGTATTGAATGCTTCTGATAAATCAAGAAAAAGTGCAGAAACAAGGTCTTTTGAGTTTCTGTTTTGGATGAATGTGTTCATAAAACTTAGCAATGCTGTAGAAATACTGTAGTTGGGTTGAATGAAAAATGTTTTCCTGATATTGATAGTAGAATTGGAGTTTTAGGTTAGGATTACTATTTGTTTACAGTAGGGGGTTCTTAATGAAGTCCAGGAGATCTTAGGAGTAGCTTGATGTTTAGTCTACAATTTGGTGTAGAAGTTTTTTTTTTCTTCTTTTTGTCAGTTCTAATGTGTATTTTACTTGTTATTTAGTTAAGTCTACCAGAAGGCTACTTTCTAACAATATGTTCCCTTAGTGGGAGGACAGTATTTTTTTTAGGTTGGAAGAGTCTTAGCAGAAGTTATTAGATGAGGGACTTGCCTTCAATGGGGAAGATTTATTCTGTGAAATTAGAATATGCTAGTGTGATAAATTAAACTAAAGCAATATAAGGTCGGGGGGGGGGGGGCTTCCAGCCATTTCACACTATAGTACAGACCACTCTGATTCAAAAGTAAGGAGAAAAATTAGCTGCAGCTGTATAGATATTTCACTACAGAGACCTTTAAAAATCTGATCTGGAGAAAAAGTTACTCACAAAGTGAGGACTTAATATTCCAGAAATAGACTGGAGTGTCCTGGTGTTGAGGGTTGAAAAGAGAATGAAAATGTACAGATAATACAAGAAAAATATCTAAATCTACACATTCAGGTGTCAACTAGGAAGAGTGAATGCTACAAAAAAGATAAGAATAGGATATTAGGAGTAAATAAAGCAGAGAGGACTTCATAGTGCAGCAGTGATCAGGGAATTATATAATATACATTGGGATAGAGTGACAAAAATAAAGCAAAACTTGAAAAAAGCAAACTTTATAACTAAATTCATTAAAATTGTAATTTTATTATGAAAAATAGAGGGATGCAATAACAGAACTAGAATTATGACTATTTTATGGAAAAATAAGTATGCTGGACTTTTCACAGTAACAACGAGAAATAAGACTGGAATGTTATACCACGGTTGCTACCAATTATTTATGATATTGTGTTCCTTTATTATTTTGGTTGTGTAAGTACTCAAGTTAGATTACATATAATCAGAACAGCCAAGGGAAGAGGCTCAAAACATGTTATTGAGAATTCTTATGTAGAGACTTGGTTACTATTTACTTCATATATATAACCATGCATCTTATCAAAATTATATACTTTATTTATTAACAAGTGGCAATGACCACAACAGATCAGAGTGTCATATAATTCAAGTTCAGATTCTCTATGAATATCTCCTACAATAAATATAGTTTTAGATTACTCTTTCTATATGTTTTGAGTACTAAAAAGAAAGTTATCTGTTTGGGATACAAATGTGCAGAAACTGTTTATGTAAATGCTAGATCATTTTTTGAGGATAATAGGATAAGAAAATTCCTTGGTAGAGATTTCTTCTTAAGCATGGGAGACAAATCATTATGGGATTTCTCATTTAATATTTCAACATTAAATTTTACTTTTCAGTTTTTCTAGAAATGTGAAAATAAATGACAGAATATATGTACTTTCAGATCCCTCTGAGATTCCTCTAAGTTTTTATATATTTGTGTCTGTGTGTGTAGCTTTTGTTTAGATGGCAGAGCATTCATCAGTCAAGGCATGAAATGTTGAGTCTGATTAACTGAACCTCACTAATTGAAAACAAAGTATCCTACCTGCTCCCTTTCAGCGCCCCTTGGTAAGGCATATACTGGAGGTTAAAACAAGCTGAGTGCAAGACCTGCCCTCCTGCAGTACCCATGTTAAAGCCCATCTTAGTGTTTCAATTTGCAAGCTTTTTTTCCACAATATTTTGAAGTTCAATAAAGTGCAATTCAAAAATGTAATGCATATACTCACACAGACATACACACACACACACACACACACACACACACACACATATATATATATATATATATATATATATATATATGTGTGTGTGTGTGTGTGTGTGTATATATATATATATATATATATATATATATATATATATATAGTGACAAAAGGAGATACTGGCGGCACAACTAGCTGGAATTTTGTAACTAATTATATGTCATTGGTGAATATTGAAATGATTTATAGATGCTTATGTTGCAAATGTATTAGAACTGTATGTCATGTGTTTATCAAACTGCTCTGTACAGATGTCTGTGTTGAAAAGGTATTTTGTAAAGTGCTTGTTCTTAAAATGTATGCACAGTGTACCCTAGTGGAAGTGAACAGAAATGTACATGCATTATTGGAACTGTTTAAATGTATATGTCAACAGAGGAAACTGGAGGGTTAACTTCAGGCCAGCATACTTTAGAAACATAGCTGAAATTAAATTACTTTATAGGACATTATAAAGAGGCTACCTCTCAAGTTTTCAATGCAGCTAGAGACACAAGATCTGTACTACGAAGCTTTCTGTATTGTCCTTGGAGTGAACTAATTACTAGTCTTGAAAGCATGAAGGAATGTAATTGTTTTATGACTTCCAGCATCTGCCAAAGATCTGAGGAAAAGCACTTATCTGTATATTTTTACAGGTAGATGCTAAATGCTGCCAGCTTCTAGCAATGGGGGTTTTGGCATGGGAACTAGAAGTCAGATGACAAGAAGTGGTGTCATCCTGCACGCTACCCCAACAGTAATAACTTGAGATATTATTTTGAGAAGTCTTTTAGTGAGATAGAGCATTCTGCATGCTGTCTTGGACCTGAAAACAACAGTAAGAACCATTCACATCTGCCTTGCTTTAATGAAGTAAGTTTCTAAGGAACAATATAATTCCCTTAGATACAATCAGGAATATAGTGAAGTTTAGTTTAGATATTTTCTTTATTTATTTGAGACTGTCCTGCAATGTTGTTTTAAATATTTCCTGTGGATTTGAACTCTGATGTCACTGTGAATATATATTTAGTATTGTCTTGTGCTTTTATTTTTTTATTATTAAATATATTTAAACCTTTCCTTGTAGCTGATCTTTGTAGAGATATTTAAGATTTGAGTGTACGTGCATATTTATTTGGTGACACTGTGTTGGCCACTCCTAATAGCCTTGCTTTTGGTCAAACTACCATATGTATTAATATTAATATTGCACAGTAATATTGGGCACCCTTTGTTAAAGGACTTAAAGTAGCTGATAAGGGGTTGTGGTGGCAGTGATAACTACCTCATAGTTTGAGCAGAAGGGGGCTTAGCTAGTAAACCTATGCCAGCCTTTCCCAGGTGTTTGTGTGTGTATAAAGCAAATCTCCAAGAGTGTGTGTGTTAGCTACTTGGGCAGGGACATGAAGCACTGGTTGGACAGAGAGAGTGTTAGAGTGCTTGGCTTGGAAGCCTGGCTAAGGACTCATCTCTATAGCTGTGCCAGTGTTGTGTCTTATTGTGGAGCTGGAGAAAGAGGGAGAAACTAGCCCCAGACTGATTGTGGTCTCTGAGTGCTCTTAAGGGAAATTACATTTGATGCAGAGAGCTGCATCTGGAAATTCTGTGTGTGTACCTGTCATCCTCTCAGTGAATGTTCCACCCTTTTGCTAGTGGTGAAGACTGAGGCTTCTTGATTACTGGTCTGGTGGAAGGTCGTCTCTCTCACACACACATACACACACACACACACACACACACACACACACACACACACACACACACACACACACACACACACATATATATATATATAAACATAAGTAGTTACTGTTTTCAAATTTCTCTATTTGATCTTCCGTTATATTACAATGCCCAGTGATTTTTAAATATCTGTTGTCAAAAAATTTCCGTATTCTCATTTAAATTTTACATTGTTCAGTAAAACAATCCCCAGAAGCTTAGTATCCATAAATTATGTTAACTCTGGGTTACCTACCTTTTCATGTTCTTGCATAGATTCTACACAATAGCAGCTAGCATCTTCTGGTGCTTTACTCTGAAGAGGCTGAAGTTTACAACCCCTTATTTTCTTGTAAATATTCTGTAGAAAAACAATTATGAAAATTATGACCTGATCTTTTGTTCATGGTTGAAAGTTTTATTAATAATTCCTTTATTATGTTTCCTCATTCACTAAAAAAAGAAATAACTTAAGATAGGTAGATATATTATTTTTTTTCACGTAGGCAAATGGAGTTCTTTCAATATATTGCTATAATGATGAGGGGGGGGGGCTGATATCATTAACATGAAAAATTCCTAAATCATTAAGACGATATCACCCAAAGTGTATATAAAGCTACTGTACTAATTAGCTTGGTAATTAAGTCAGATATAGTGGATATTGTGGAATACTGATGCAAGACTTGAGATAGCATTTGTTCCTATCCTACAAAAAAAAAACATAATCAGACTGCATCTAGGAAATATGAGAAAAACAAGTCCTACTTAGGGAAATAATAAATTATAGTTTCATAATTTAATGGAAAAGGTAACCTTAACCGGGAAACAAACAAACTACATTGTGAAAACTAAACCAGCTATGAAGGCATTTTTTGTTTATGGCTGATCTTCATTATCTCAACCCATTTCAATACTAGATATAACATTTACAATTCTGGTCTTGTCAGTGCAGAGTTTACCCATTTAATTTATGCCCCATAAAGTATTGTCAGAAATTATTCTTTTTTTTTACAAATATACTGCAAAGTATGAATTGATTTGGTCTAATTTACTTGCTAATAGAGATTACACAGTTAGAATGAATATGCAGATTTTATGCAGATATTTACAAATAGACTGAAACTAGAATTCTGAATTGTATCAGAGCAACTGTTGACTTCTACCTTAAATGCTGCTGTTGTTTTGACTGTGGTACCAGCTTGTTTTTTTTTTTATGAACACAGATTTTATGGGCAACTAGAATTTCCTAATTAACACCAAAAATTCTCTAAGTTAAAAAAAGAAGCCAAGAATGGTGAGCAGATACATAATTATTGACAAGAAGAAAACAAACTACTAAGGACCATAAGACATTTTGATAAAAATCTAACAGCAGATGTTTAATAGCATCAGTAATGTTAATGCAGAAAAAAATCATTCTAAGTGAACAGCTAAGAGCAATCAGGCTTGAATTCAGAAGCATATGAAGAACTGAGATGACTGCAGTGGTGCAAACTGGTGGCTGTTCAATGAACCTGTATTGAACTTCCAGAGGAATAAGGCATTACTCCATCTGTATGTACTCTGGAATGAGGCATTACTTCATCTGTATGCACCTTTGGAATGAGGCATGACTCCACCTGTATGCACCTTTGGAATGAGGCATGACTCCACCTGTATGTAACTCTGGAATGAGGCATTACTCCACCTGTATGCACCTCTGGAATGAGGCATGACTCCACCTGTATGTAACTCTGGAATGAGGCATTATTCCATCTGTATGTACCTTTGGAATGAAAGTTTAGATGACCATTTATAGAGTAACATTGGAAATAATTAGAATAAAATTATAAATAAGAATATTTTCTGCTTGAAATTCACTTTTTTTCTCAGTGGCTGTGAATTCACTAGGAAAATTTTGTTTGAGGTGTCTCAAATGCAGTAGTTGCAAAAATTATCCATGCTGATTATTTCTTCTGGGTTATTTTCAGTGTATATACTTCTGGAAAGCTAAGATTTCCTGCTAGAAGGTAGTACTGAGAAGATGTATACCTGCTTGGGAGTCTACAAGGTACATCTGTTTGAAAGCAAACATGACCCAAAGTGATTGCAATTTGTTCATAAATTTTATTTTATCAAATTCCCCAAAAATATCATGGTGATGATATATTTTGTGTAAAGGCAGAGCAAACCTGGGACCCTTGCAATAATAAACCTCTGAGTTTTTTGTTACCTGATGTCAGACCACTAGAAATCGTACATTTAGTGAATAATTTAAACTTCGTATCAATTAGATTGCTTGTTGTATTACTTAGCAGGTACAGATATTCAATCATTTCTTAATTGTCCTGTTTACATAAATATCCACAAATAATGCATTGTCCAGAGTGGCCTTAGATATTTAATACTGTCAGTGTATTAGATACTATCTTCATTATTAGTTACAATGGTTAAGGCAAGATAATTTGTACAGCAATAGTAACTACAGCTGCTGTTTCTCCCAGTTTATAGCATGGAAGACACCAGGGTGCACTGCATCATGAGGATCCATAAATGATTCAAGAAATTGTTTTTCTGGTTAAGGAATCTGGCTTCATTAGTGTAAGTGAATCAGTTTGGAAGGATGCAATTGTGATACCACAAAGAAAGAACTCCTTCCTGAGAAGTCTTGAATTAAAAACTACAGGCTGCGACCAAAGTATAATAAAACCAACAGATACGCTGAGAAAAAAATCACTTTATATATAACAGCAAAGCTTTCGGGTATAACCCTTCCTCAATACTAATACAAACACTGGGGGATGGATCACTGAACCAATATCTATATATTTACAGACACAGTTACAACCGTACTTGTCTAAATGTGTTACTGTTTTACGTGATACAACTGATTTTCTTTGTAAGCCATGTACTTGGTTTCATAGTATAGGTGGTTTCCTTAGACAGGGTGAATATTTGTTAGTAACATTGGACATTGCATCTTTATTTACTGTTATACCTAATGACTTTGGTGTTGAGTCTATTAGGGAATTTCTGATTTCACAACCATCTTTTGTAACTAAGCATGTTGAGAATGTTTGTTCTCGTTTGGATGTAGTCTTGAAAAATAACATCTTCTTATTTAATGAATGCTTATATCTGCAACTCACTGGTGTAGCTATGGGTACCTCTGTAGCTAACACCTATGCTAATTTGGTGTTATACCAGTGGGAGAAAACCCATATATATAGTGGAAGGAATCCTTTTATTAGTAATATATGCTTTTGTCAACGTTTTGTTGATGATTGTTTTATGGTTTGGAAGGGTTCGTTATTGCAGTTGAATGAATATATTCATTATTTAAATGCAACTACAGATTTTTTAAGGTTTAAAATGGATGTTTCTGACAGTATGATTGGCTTCTTAGATGTCAAGATACAATTGGTGGAAGGACTCATTCATACTAGTATCTATAAAAAGGAAGTAGATTCTGGGAGATATGTTAATTATACTAGTATGCATGCCCCACATGTCTTTAAGGGGATTGTGACCTCACAGTTCAACAGAGTGAGTAGATTAAACACCAATGATACTCTATTTGATTTGCAATTGGAAGAGATGTCTAGAGAGTTTCTAGATAGTGGATATGATAATAATTTGATATTGTATTTAAAAACTAAGGTCATAGCTAATAGAAGGACAACGTTGAAACCAACCTTTCTTGAGGGTGAGTGTAGTCCCATTAGTTTGGAATGCCCTAGAACGTGTATTAGATATATTACTAGTTATAATACTAGGACCTGTTTTGTAAAGCAGATTATACAAAGGAATTGGGTTGTATTGATGGCATCTAGCGAAATCAAGGATGTTTTGGGTGATAGGCCTTTCTTTTCATATAGAAATATGAAAACCTTAAAAAATTTGTTATGTTTTAAAGACCTAGGAACATCTGTTGAAAGGACTTCTACCACCAAGCCAGGTACTTATAGATGTTTGAATTGTTCATGTTGTTCTGATATTGTAGCTGATAGTAGTGATAAATGTATACATCCTGTTAGTGGTAAAATTTATAATTTCAATTTCTCCACTACTTGCGTTACATCGAATGTGGTGTATTTGGCTACTTGTGTCAAGTGCACCTCATTCTATGTGGGCAAGACCACTAGAAAATGAAAGGAATGCATTATTGAGCACAAATCAGAGATTAGAAGGAATGTGGATAGCAATGCCCTTTATAAGCATATAGCCAGGTTTGGAATTGAGCATAGGTTTTGCTTTAGATTTATTGATGTCATGCAGTCTACTGCCAGAGGTGGAGACAGTAACAATTTATTTGAGTTAAAAGAGTATGAATGGATTCCTAGGTTTAATTCTGATCATTTTCCAGGTTTAAATAATATGATTACACAGAAACCTGTTCTTACTAAGTTGCAACATACAAAATTGCGTTAAAGTATGTTATGTAAATGTTAATTTTATTTTATTTTTATGTTTTAACTTTGTGATATGTGGTCACATGATCTTTGGACTGCTGATCATGTGATTTTATTGACCTGTATATAAACCAGTTTGGCTTTAGAAGTGTTTGTATTTGTATTGAGGAAGGGTTATACCCAAAAGCTTTGCTGTTATATATGAAGTCTTGAATTAAAACAATTCTCTAAAAATCTGCTACACATTGTATTGTATGTTTACACTGGTTGTTTTCTATGTCTAACTGTTAATATAAGTAAATCAGCCAAAAGAAGAAACTCTCTGGTATTTGCACTGATTTCATTCTATCTTGCTTGTTATTCGTGTCTCAAAAGTGTATTCTGATGGACATCTGTATGTAGAGACTCTGCAGGAGGATATAATTTTGCAATTACTTTGGCAGCTATGTTTAATTTATTTCTTATTCTAGCAATCCTTCACACATTTCAGGTAAATATGGTTTACTCAACAACTCTGCTCTGTGTAGTCAGCTACTTAGTCTCTATTTCACTTTCTCTGAAAATGAAGCAACATTCCCTTTAACCTCAAAAGTGCCATATACAAACACTTCATGAATATGCATTGTAAAAGCTTATGCTCTTTTTCCATTTGAAATTTTTACCATTGACACCATGATGAAATTTTACTAACACAAAACTCAATTTGCTTGTTTTCATGTGGTTTTCCAATAACATCATATTTTGTCTTCACATTTAAACATCAGTTAAAATAATTATGTCTTCCATGGGTTATACAAAACTGATTTTACAAGAGCCACTTAATTCTTCTGTGCTTATAGCCACACCTACTACACCAGGTGTGTATTTTCAATGCTTCCTACTTCCTGTGCATCTCATAACTCTCTTTCTTCTTTCTTTTAGTGTTACAAAACATTCTCACTTTATTGTTCAGTTTCACATTTTAATTCAACTCACTTTTCATCTTACACTCATCCATTTCCTTAATTAATTCCTTTAACCACATATTTGTAATGTGTCTTTCTTTATATTCATCCACAGCTTTTAATAAGTTGTAGTCTGTTTCCTTTAATCACATGCTCCTTGTTTGATCATTTCTTATATCATAATATCTTCTATATTATATTAAGGAATCATGTGACATGCCAAATCCAAACCCTTTGGCTTGATTCTTTAGCATAAGTGTGTATGAGCCCCTTTGTTCTGTGAAAAACAAATAGCAAAAAAATAACATTTATTTTCTTGGATGATGATAATTTCTGAACTTCTCAATTGCTGTTATTTTCTTTTCTTTTCTTTTCTTTTTCTTTTTCTTTTTTTAAGAAGGTGGAAATGTTTAATGCTTTTAAAGTTTTTTTTTCCTGGAGATGTAGTCTCCATCTACATCCCATCCCGGACCCTCCATACTTCTAACCAACAATTACTTTATATCTACCACCCAAAAAGGTCAGTAGGCAAACTACTCTACAAACACTCCCTTGCCCATGCTTGGAACAAATTTCCCATTGACTTACGTTCATTCTCCCATACCTCACACTTTAAAAATGAACTAAAAGCTTATTTTATCAATTCCAGAACCTGCCCTTGCCATGACCCTACCTAGTCTTCCTTCACTTTATGTACCCTCAAAAGGACCATACTTAGTACCTCATTACACCTCTCTCTCCAATGTGTCTACTATGCATTTGCACAATTTTATGCAAACAAAAAAATGTTTATTGTTGACCTATTGAACTATATCAATGTAAAATTGTTACTTAGCTTCTTTTTAATGCAACTTTAACTTTATGCATGTATCCCAACATATGTGAATCATTTTGCTATAACTGCTATTATATCAATATTGTTTAAAATTGTACTTGTTTCAAAATGTATTACTGGAGCTTTTCTCCTCGGGTCTCCACTGAAAATGGGCCACAAGCCCAGTTGGACAAACCCTGTTAACAAATGTCAATAAATAAATAAATAAATAAATGTGACTTATAGCACAATTTCAGGCTTTTTGGCTATTGCTTTTACAATGAGGAATAACTCAAACTTCTGGATCCAGATGTGATGCCCATGCACTGGCCCAGTAATGAAGGAGCCTCAATCATCACCACTAGCGCCAGTGAGTGGTGTGCACATTAGGAAGGATAACAAGTACACACACAGTAAAGTACAATTTCCCTTAAGAGCACACAGAGATCACAGTCAGTCTGCGGCTGGCTTCTCCCTTTCTCTCCAGATCCCCAATAAGACTCCCCAGTGGAACAGCTATGGGGTACAGATCTTAGCCGGGTGGTCAAGCCAAAACCTCCAGCACCCTCTCTGTCTAACCAGTGTGTCATGTCCCCACCCAAGTAGCTGAGACACACACACTTTGAGATATGAATTATATACAAACACACAGATACTCCTGGGAAAGGCTGGCACAGGTTCTTCAGCTATGGCCCCTCCTGCCCAGGCTATAAAGTAGAAATCACAGCCACTAACCACTACTTATCAGCTACTATAAGGCCCTTCCCAAAGGGTGACCAATTCCAATGTGTGCTATTACTGTTATCCAAATGGTAAGGGTAACCCAGGGCTAAGAATATTGGAGTGGCTTATACAGTATCACCAAGTACACGCAAGTACTCTGAGAGCTTAAATTATCTCTACACAAAAACAGCCACAGTTGAAAGGTTTAAAAATATTTAATCATAAATTATAAAAACACAAGACAATACTCGTTAATTCAACACAGTGGCAACAGAGAGTTCAGAAATCACAGGGAATACTTTAAAACAACATTGTAGGACAGTCTGACATGAATATAGAAAACAGATAGACTAATCTGGCTACATTCCTATCTATCTCTAAGAGAAATACTAAGATCTAAATCCTAGTAAACAATGTACGAAGCGCAGTGCAACAAAAGACCAATAAACGAAAAATGCACTGTGAGAGGACGAACTGCACCGGACAACTAGAAATCCAAAACCAGCTTTATTATACGTTAAACGTTAAACAAACAACATGTTTTTCGTCACTTAGATCAGACTTCATCAGACAAGAAGTACAACGACAAACAACCATATATATATGCTGACCCTTTGTTTGAAATAGCCAATGAAAATCCAACAATGCTCATAAATATGAATGAATATTCCTAAAATACAAATACATAACATTGAAACAGTCCGAATAAAATGCTGTAATTCACAAAAATAAAAATATATGTACCTCATTTGAAATAACGAATAATGTCATAGAATGAATTAAAAACGTCATAACTGCACCTGATTTATAGTAACAACTGGTTTGTATTAAACATTAGTCATTTATACTCATTAAAAAAATTTTTATCAATGAAATGGTGTGATGTTAGATTTCACCAACAATGCTCCCATCTAGTGGTCAAGATTTGTATACACTGAATAGCCATCATGAATTTTGTACTCCATTCATAAATAATGAATGTTGGATAATTAATGGTAACTGAATGATAAATATATTAAGATCTATAAAGTATAAAAAATATATATATATATATGAAATGTGTAGTGATCTAAATTCTATTTACAAGGCAAAGTGCTGTTGAGTTGTTGTCAGCTTCAGAACAAAATACAAAATGCTCAATCTTTCTCTCTGCGAAAGTCTTAAATTGATAATACACATTACTGCTGAGTCATTTCAGATTACATCATTCTTGACACTTCTACTTAAGTTTCCAAGGCTCACAGAGCTTAAAATTTAACATTTCTTTTTGTGATCTGCACTTGCCAGGAAGCCACAGCAATAAATGATACTTTAAATGTAAAAACCTAGTAATTATCTCTGTCTTAGAGCAATAGAAAGAATTTCCTAGCCCAGACATCCTGTCTCCTAGCTTGAGATCAAACTGTCATAAAAGGCTTTACTCATCAGCTTTCTTCCAACAGGGTGCACTGTGGTTACATTTCTGAAGCTCAGAACATATACGGTGTTCTTACATTTGTTACACAAGCGTGTGGATCATATTAATATTTACAATAATGTAGAATTATTTATAAGATTCTATCTAGCTAGGTTGACAGCCTTCACACCAGAACCTATGTTTTTTTTCTTTTTTTTTTTTACTAAATCGCTTTATTTATTTATTTATTGAATTATACTTGATATCTTGGTAGGTTTACTGCTGCTTGAACCCTCTCAACCATGGCTAAGGCACAGCAGTAAATATTAAAAATGAGAGTGTGAAAGAAAGATACAGACTATTGAAAAGAACATTACAATATCATATATGAACTATTACGAAAAACATTTCAGTATCACATATGAAAATTTTTAGAAAAAAAAATCACAGTAAGAAACCATGCTCACAAATATATGTTAATTGTAATGTCCAAAAGAACATTGCAATATATTTTATGACTTATTAAAGGAACCCCCACTGCGAAACAGAGTTTATAATTTTGTAGCTTCTTGGTACTATGTGGGATGAAAAGAAAAAAAAGAAAAATTTACATGTTTACAAAATGCAAACTTTCTCTGACTGAATTTAAATGTTAGCTTCTGCTAGATTATGAAGTAACTGTACAATGATGAGATGGTGTTTTTTTTTTGTTTGTTTCAGTGAAGTATGTAGTAGGCCTTCATTGGAAGAAAATTTCTGATTATTGCAGCTAGATGATTTTTCTAATTTAAAATTATACTTCATTACTTCTCAATGCATAAAACTCAAAATAAAATATATTTGTTCACTTCAGAGAAAATCGTTCCCCAGTTCTGGAATTTAGATGTTTAAAAGGATGCCACAACAGATACAGAGGATGTGCTTCAATACTCCATTATATCTTTACACTGACTGCTTTTCAGAAAGAAGTTTATCATATGGCTTGTCCTGGATTTATCCATTTACATATATAAATATATATGGAGTAGGGGGCATATTATTAAGGTGGGCAGGGGGATAAGTCCACTTCCCACCTCAATACCATGCAAACAAACACTATGTCTAACCCTAGCCCCACCCCATACTTTAGAAGAACCCTTTCAAAAAAACTACGACTACATAAGGCAGAACTTATACCCATTACACACAAATAAACACATGCACATGCCACACACATGCATACCACTAAATGTATCCTTTTACCTAACCCTAACTCTAACCCTTTCCCGAAAACCTATACCCTTGCCTAACCCTTACTCTAACCCCATCCTGAAAACACTCACACACATATACTCCCACCCCTAGTACAAACTCATTTTCCTCTTTCAGCAAAACAGGCACTTGTTAAAATGAAAGTTTGCAGCAATGAGCCTACAGCTCACTCTGTTGAGTAAATACATGTATGGCATAATGAACAGCAACTAAAATGATGAAAACACAACCTCAGAGCAATCAAAGAAAAAGAAAAAAATTGTAGGTGGGGCAAGCCCCTTATGCACCCTCTCAACCTCCTTTAATTAAATATATCATCTCCAAGAATGCACAGTGGGGGGGGGGGGGCAAGGATATATTCCCCAAGCCTGCTATTATAGCCATCTTGTACAAATAAAAGATCTAAACCTCAAACAGTCCACATCTAAAATCATTCTTTTCTATTTTCATGTTAGAGGATCATGGGAAGTTACTAGGCTAATGACACTTGGGCCCTTACAAGCCTAGCCAAGTTCTTATCCTTATTTCCACAATCAGCACCTATTGCATCTGTCCAAGAGGGACACAGCTGGAACCCCCAGGGTGAATTTACGGTCACCCATCCAATCGTCCAGATTGTGTTTGAAGAGGGCCAAAGAGGTGTTTTGTTTGACATGAAGTGGTAGTCTGTTTCAAAGGTGTGGTAACCTCTGGGAGACAATTCTGTCCCTCCAGCAGGTTTTATTAATGTTACATACCAGGTAAAGGTCTTTAGAGCAAATAACCCATGTACCATTTGACTTACAGATATGCAGCATTTCCAATGAATCAGGGTCAGAGATTGCCTTGTATGCAAGGCAGAGATCGCCTCTGAGTAGTCTGCATGAAACAGAATAAAGTGACAGTGATTTCAGATGATCCCCATAGGAGAGATGCTGAAAACCTTGATTTTTCCTAGTGAGGAACATTTGTGGTTTCTCCAATTGCTGCAGTTACTGGAAAGGTAATGCATGTACTAAGAAAGTGCCTCAGTGTGTGCAAAAGTAAAAAAATTTGATTTTTCCAGGTGGGAAAGCCCCTCTGTACCCCCAAATGGAGGGCTGAACCTTGCTACCCCATGCTATTTATATATATATATATATATATATATATATATATATATATATATATATATACTAACTCTGAGACTGCACAGACATGGGAATATTCTGCAGCCCCCCCCCCCCCAAAATTGTGCGAACTTGGACACCAGTCGCATACATGGTCAGGTAAACAGATGTCAACCAAACACACACTTGATCTTTTGGATGGAATCCACACACACACACACAAATATATATATATATATATATATATATATATATATATATATAAATATATATATATATATATATATATATATATATATGTGCGTGTGTATAGATAGATATACACGTGTGTGTGTGTGTGTGTGTGTGTGTGTGTGTGTGTGTGTGTGTGTGTGTGTGTGTGTGTGTCTCTATGCATTATTTCAATTAGCAAATTACTTACCAACAGTTTTATGTTGTGCCAATGAAGTTCAATAAATCATTTAATGTTGTTGTATACAAATAAAAAGGCTGATGAAGAATTTAGTTTAAGAAAGGGTTTATGGTGGAGGGGCCATTGATAAAATACTAGCTTAACAACAACAAAAAAAAAAAAGACACTCATAGTATATGGGTTCCACTCTGAAAACAAAAGGGATAGTAGCAACATACCATAGAGTTCTGTAAAATGTTGATGAATCTGTGTTGCTGATAAAACAAATGGGATAAAATTGGAAAATTCCCTTGTATTCAGAGTTTGGAGAGCTTTGCTACTTTTGAGTAAATCCAAATCTGAACTCCACGTCTATACAGAAGCAGAATCTGATATTTTGGTGTGTGAATACATGGGCACACATTCTCACAAACCTCATCCACATCACATACAGTCTGTAATGTTGGCACAACTGAATGAAAACATAAGTTTAGGGAATGCTGCACCGTACCCAGTTAAGTGAATGACTCCCTGTTACAAGTGTGAGGCCCCATAATACAAGTCTCAGCACTTTAAAAATTAAAATTTAACTTCAGTAAAAAAAAAAGCAGTGAACTACAAACCCTGCTGTTAAAGCTTTAAAGTGTTTTCTCAGTGGGACGTCATCCCCCGCACACCAGATGTGTGTGTGTGTGTGTGTGTGTGTGTGTGTGTGTGTGTGTGTGTGTGTGTGTGTGTGTGTGTGTGTGGGTTACTTATATACACTTTAATTCTGCTATCAGTACACCTCAGGTTAAGTGTTATACTACGACATACTGCTGACACAGAATTAGCATATATTCCCCTTAAATGCCCATAAATTTCCACAATCCTAATACTCACACTTTTGTTCCTCAGACATTCTGTGGGCACCCCATTTAATTTCCTCTGGCTTGAAACACCAACTAGCTCATCCTGTTTTACCAAGCAACCTTCTGTAGGTTAACATGTTTTAAGATGGCCATTGTGGGAACTTTCTTACTGAAATTTCTTTTTAATTTTTTTATTACTCCTTACACCCACAGCCTGTTGACTATTAGCCCCCTCTCTGCCAGTTGGCGTATTTATTCCCTACACTTGGTCAAAATTCAGCCGAGAGGGACCATCATTTAGATAGCTATTTTTGGTGGTTAGAAGTTTTTCTTTTCAGCCCTACCATCCTCATGAATGCCCAGCTTGTGGAACCAGAGGAGGGAGAGTCAATGGGCTATTTGCACTTGTTTTCTCTTGCTTCTGTAAGGGATGTTGCCAGTATAAACTGTGTCCCTTACCTTGAGCATGGGAAGTGGTTTCCCTGGTCACCAATAGAGAAATTGCTCTCCTTCATGTGCACCCAAAAACCTGCTATCCCCACCTCTGGGGAGAAGCAAGTGGACCACACCCCTTCATTAGTCTCCATCCGTGTCAGGCTCCTTCATTGCTGGGGCTGTTAATCAAACTTCATTTTCCTAGGTCACAGTAAGGGCTCTATCTTGCTGAGTTATGGAGACAGGCTATTTCTTAATGAAATGTGAGATTTTTTCAGAATAAACCAGACCCTCAACCGATATAACAGACTTGCTATCACTTTACTACCAAAAATAAAGAGTTTCTGTTCTAGAATTTGAGATGTTTCTGTAGTTTTATGTCATGCAAGTTGTTTGTTGCAAAGTATTACAAAGATTTCCCCTCTTTTTATATTTTGATCATTAGCCTGCTTCATCAGTGAGATTTTTTTTGTAATATTACAAAGACATGCGTCTGGAGCATTTCTCCCCAGGGCTCCACTGAAAACTGGCTCATTCCAAGTCGGACTTTCCCGGTTAACAAGTGTAAAATAAAATAAATAAATAAATGAAATTTTTTTTTGTAATACTGCTCTAATAGCAATATTGCAATAAACATTCACAATATGATATGCATTTTTAGTTTTTCTATAGTAAAATGATTATAACCCTCTGTGTAGAAAGTGCATATCCTCACTGTGTCTGCTTGAGTTTTTACTGGGTTAGGCAGTTTTCTCCTGCATCCCAGAATAGGTCAGTTGGGTGAACCTTCAACTTGCCTGTAGGAGTGGATGCCATTTTGAAGGTCTCATGATGGGTTGGTGCCCCTTTCAGGATTAGTTCACAGCCTTGTACCAAATGAGTGCCAGGATATGCTACTTTGACTATGTAATACTGCACTACATTAACTGGGTTATCAGAGAATGAATGGAAGATTGAAAGAGTGCTTGCAACATTTGTGTTTCATTTGGTTAAAATGTGCTGTGTATTCTTTGTAAAGAACCAAACATTGCCTCTTTCAGTGTGAGTTTTTGTGGTGGTGGGGGGTCTGGGTCTTATGCACTGTTACTGAAATGCAACCAATGGCACCAGCACGTTTCTGTATCTCTTTGTGTGGCAAGCTATCCTTACAAATACCTGGGTTTCAGCTTTTAGCGGGCTTGTGTATTTAAGTTGCTTGTACAGCTACATTCATCACTGACTGTACTTCAACAGCAGACACTCTCTCTTGGTCTGCCCAGCTGCTTTACTCTGTTTTATACTTTGCTTGCGCTTGCCACAAGAATCACTCAGCCTCTGTAGCTCACTTCTCTGTGCAACAATTTCAGAAGAAGTTTCTTTGGATAAAACCTGCTTGATGTTTGCAGTTATGCATTATTCATCAACAGTATGCAGTTTGCAGTAAGGTGTATAGTCCCACAAATTGACCCACGGTATTTTTTACCTTCATCTTATCAAACAAAGGCATAACAAAAATGTATGTCCTTAACTTGAGCTCATACCCCAACTATTCTCCAAATTAGAAAGCAGGAGAGTTTCCTTGGTGCCTTGCCCAAATTTCCTTTTCAGTATAAATACCACACCAAGTGTTACTGTAAAAAGGCCATAGAGTTATTAGGATCTAGTCAGTGCACAAAAACGACATATATATAAAAATAGATAAAATATATAAAGCTTCACGAACCTTTGGTGCTACGTTGGTTCAGAGCTTAAGCTTTCTACCTTGCAGGTTCAGTGTCCTAAGTTCAATTCTGAATTTAAATACTACCATTGTGGATTTTGTCATTTATTTTCTATATCTTTGCATTTTTTTCTATCGCTTTGTATTTTTTCTTCAGGTAGTTTGTATTCCTCCCTTTCTCAAAATCTGCTGCTTGGTTGGCTGCTATAAAACTTTCCATACATATGTTGTATTTATATTCATCCTTGTTATAGTAAATATTGTGACTGAAAGGAGGTCCACATAGTACCATTTCACCTATCTGGTTAGGAAACTAATGTATTACAAAACTGAAATGCTAGACTGTAGGCATCGGCTGTGTCTACATTTCATTCATCCATAAGCATTCCTTGGGCTACTTGTACAAATGGTATATCTGGGTTCTGTATTCAGGGGATGCATTTAGGTTTTAAATAGGAAAGGGTGCATGTTTTAAAACTGTGTTTGCTACAAACATAGCCACTATGAAAGTAGGCTGTTCATTTATATGCAGTTTATACAGCAGTACTCAGCAGCTGCTGACCTATAGCACAAAGATGAATAAAAGACGTGCAGTTATGTGAAAGTTACAAAGGTGTAAATTATACAGGACCACTGTAGCTTATCACTGTTGTCATCAAACATGAAGCTCACTAAAAGGAAACAGGATTGCAGATTATATCTAACAAATAGAAGCAGAAACAGATATTAATATTGAAAAGGATTTATTTATTTGGTTGGTTAGTTGGTTTTACACATTGGTGACCAGAATGGGCTAGCTGGGCAACCCTCTAGTTACAAAGGAGACATAGAAACAGAAGCTCCTGAACGTCTTACGGTAAATTAATGAAAAGCATGCTAATATAGTGTATGTCTATAACTTACAAAATATAAAAATGATATCAAATAATTCTATATGATTTACAAAATGCAAAAAAAAAAATACAGATTAGTAAGAATTAAGGAGAAGCATACGTAATATATTGACCCTATTTCTGAAAGGTACATTTTATTTATTTTCTAATTAGATAAGCCTAGAAGGTACATGTTTCTTTTCAAAGGACTCACAGTAGCACTGTCATGTTATTTGTTTAGATATACATATTTTACAAGTGCAGATTGAAGGAACTGCAGCCATGACAAGAGTATGAAGGTCATTAACAGATCCTAGCCTTCACTACCTACTTAACGAAACTGACAAAAGACGAAAACAGTTTAACATTAAAGTGCACATACAAGAATAGTACTTAACTTCTAATAAAACAAGTATACTTACATGATAACTGTATATTTTTTATGATTCACTAAATTTAATAAACTTATCTAAAGGAGGACCAAGGAATGGCAATGGCTGAAAAGATGCTAATGCATGAATAGTCCAGTTTGACCAAATCATTTTATAATAGTCCTTATTCCACTCTGAAATTCTGGGGACAGTGAAATCAGTCCACCTACTGTGTATTTTTCTGAATGATTTTTTTCCTGGTCAGTGCTGCTCTCAAGATTGCCAGCGGACAGTCTCTCCAATAAATAAACGAAGTGCAAAAGCATGAGCGCCAGCAGTTTATCTCTTTCCATGTTTACTTACAGACACAGCGAATGGTGCTAACATGGAAGGACACACTGTGGGTACATTCACATCATTCTATTTTCTGTAGGGCACTCTCAATTTACTATATTTTACTATATAATTAATAAACATTTTTGTTCATTAGTGACATCCTAAATCTAATGTTCTGTGGAACTGAGATATATTCTACACACTAGGTTATAGTTTGCTAATTTGCCAGTGTTTTTTTTTTCTTATATTATTGCCATACCATCTTAGTGTGGATGGCACATTTCTCATCAGCCTCTGTATTTCAGCTAGCATGAGAACACAGCCCCATTGTAAGACATAAGCTAAGATTATTGGAATCTGCTGCTTGATGCTCCCCACCCAAGGCCATGGTGGATACTTACCTGGAGCAAGTTAATTTCCTCGCCTACTCAGAGACTCCTATCATGCAGACATCATTCTCATCCAAATTAATTACTAACTACTTTGGAATAAACTTGTTTGAGCAAGCAGTAGTTGTTTGGTTCAGAAAGAAATGAGTATTTGAGTCAACGAGGATGTTACTTGCAGCTTTTGCATAGTTTCCTTTTTATGGAATTCTTCTAGTTTGTAATTCCCGTACCCAAATAACTGTGAGTAGTATGTAACCTGCGCAGTCTGTTCATAAACTAAATGAGTTTTTGCTATCCAGACCTATAGAAACATTCAGCGTTATGTGGAGCTTTATGTCAGTACCCTCAAGCTTAATTATTTATGCAATGCTTGTACTTGTTTGGGTTTAAAAATGAAAGGAGGGGGGCTTTCATCATGCTTTTGTGACAGCAGGATATAAGGAAAGAGGAAGGGCTCTGTTTTTTTCATTTATTTAATTAATTTTGTTATCCAAATGGCTGAAGTGGTTCAAGGATCCTTTTCTGCCATAACCTGTGCCATAAGTGACAGCAGCAACAAAGGATGCTTACAAGGCAGTGGTACATAATAGTAATGATAGATACATTACTGCAAAAAGAATCAGGCATTTACATTAAGCAGAAAAAACAGACAAACAAAAAAACAATTATTTATAGTACTAAAATAGTACAGCACACAGGTATGTGCCTGAAAGAAGAAAGTGTCTGTAATTCAGTAAAAGGCTAACTGCCAGCACTAACTGTCCAGTGCAAGTTGGTCAATTAGCACGACAAGGAGAAAAATATGATTTAGAGACAGGCATGGTAGCAATGAAGATGTCCTCATTATTCACTCATTACCATATCTCTGAATCTAACAGTATCACTGTCAGACCTGACCGAACTAGTATTCTCCTTAGCAGCCCATGCATCATGTTAACAAAGGCACTCCCCATATCCACAGACACACACACACACACACACACACACACACACACACACACACACACACACACACCAACGAACACAAACACACATACACACACTCCCTCATTCTGACATCCATGAAGCCATGCATCCATATAAACATACAAACACGCACACACACACACACACACACACACACACACACACACACACACACACACACACACACACACACACACACACACACACACACACACACACACACACACACACACACACACACACACACACACACACACACACACACACACACACACACACATGTGCACACACACACACACACACACACACACACACACACACACACACACACACAAACACACTCACATTCATGCAGCCTCATTTACGCCCCAACAGATATGCACACACATCTAAACACATTAATACACACCTCCACTCTTTCGTGTTTGCTGAATGCACTTGTACAGTGAGTACTCCCATAGTAGTGAAGGGGTGACAGCTGTGTTGTTATGGCATCCACTTTTTTCCTTCTAAAATAAAATATAGAATCTCTTGGCCAAGCACATCAAGAACCATGGACATTTCCCTGGAAAACACATGACTAATTAGCATTATCCACTCTGGATTGCTGCATCAGCATGCATCTTCTCTTGTGACACCACTCTCCATGTTGAGGCCTTGCAAATAGAAAATCTTAGCAGTAATTAGGTCTCTGAATCAGAAAGGCTTAACATGATGCAGAAACGTTCTATGCTAAGGCTTCTACATCATACTAAGCCTTCCTGAATCCCATGGAGCTTCATAGTAGATACCTAATACATCATACAGTGCAATCTGCTGTGAACATTTGGTTGTTTTGATCACTTATGGTTGCTTCAATTCTGGGAATGCAAAGTCTAACAATTGCCAGACAAATGTTCAGTAGCATACTTTGCTAAAAGGAAGTCATTACTCTGGTCTGCAGTTCACAAAAGAGGGTGGTCTTTCCTCATTAGGAGGTGAAGAGAGTATCCTGTTAACTGACTTGACGAGTACAGATGCACAAACATATACATTTGAATCCTAAGTATTAGCAATTGCTTTGCTGTCTACCAAAGTGGAAGAGAATAGATGTTGTCATCTTTGTATTCTTACCCATTGAATATTGAAAAGCTGATACTCCTAACTGGTACTATGGAGCAGCCTTTCTGGGGTTCTAAATGCTTTTGGCTGAGATCAGGAAGCAGAACTGACCCGATGTTTGCAGTGAGACAAATAATGGAATAGAAGTTACAGATGAAGAAAAAGTCCAACTGGGCTTTGCTATATATAAAGAAAACATATGACAAGGTCCCAAGAAAACTCATTTGGGCAGTTCTATGATGGGTTGAAGTCCCTTAAACACTGGTAGGATAAGTGCTCACTGGGTGCAAGGGCCCAGTGACACAAGTAAAAAGCAGCTGTACTTGTGATGTACTCATGTCACTGGGCCCTTGTACAGAGTGACAGAGGGGATCACAGAGGGAGTGATTGTGCATCAGTGTTCAGCTCTGAGTCCACTCCATTTTCATTCTGGTGATGGACTACATTAGTAAACAGGTCAGAGGGACAGATTAACAAAGTTGCTGTATGTGGATGACGAGGAATTACAAACAGACTGTCAATGAACTTCAGCAAATGATAGGGGCAGGGCTATGGAAATGTGAAGGCACATGGGATGAAACAGTTCAGACAAAACAGTGGTCATGGGCGCAAATGGGGGAATTGGAGGAAGCTGAAAACTGAGAAAGAATGGGAAAATAGTGTAACAGGTTAACAGTTTCACGTAGCTGGAATCAAACGAGCTACAGCCAAATGACAGAAAATGTCAGGTGTAGTACGAGAAAGAAGAAAGCTAAAGCAGCTGAAAAGTAAGGTGTACAAAAATGATGTAACAGAAACCTGGGCAGTGAAGTCAAGGCAGCTGAAAAAGCTGGAAGTGATGGAAATAAGGTACCTGAGATGGGTAGTAGGAAGCACAATATGGAACAGATGAAGAAAGGAGGACATCACAGCAGAAGCTGAAGAAGTCCCAGTTGCAGAGAAAGTTAAGCAAAACAAATTACAGTGGTTCAGTCACATGTTCAAAGTAATAGATGATTTGGTAAGGAATGTTGGGAAAGAGGATCCAGAAAGGCAGTGGATGGATGGATTTCTTGAGAGAAGACCTGCAACAGTCATACATGGCTATCAAATGCATCACCCCAATCCCATGTTAAAAATGAGATATAAGGGTTAGATGACGATGATTTTACTTTAAAGTGACAATGGTGCAAACAGTTAATTACAGTCAGTTACACACACACACACATCAGTATAGATGTGTTAATGATGGGCATCTACATACAACAGAGCACTTTAGAGAAGACGTTGGTGAATTTTATCTATCACAGCTGTATGTATTTTTCCATCAACCACTAAATATGTCAACTGTAGATTAACCTTGCATACAGTCTTTCTGATAGTGTATAGCATGCACTCAGAGTTTGAACCTTCCCCATCTCAAGGTATATAAAGGCTAACCGGGTATTTTCTCATTCAGCTTGACACTTATCTTTCACTTGGCACTAATATTTAAAGCACAGCCATTGTGACACCATACATGTTTCATGATTACAAGAGGAAATGAGTCCATTAGATTTCTTTGTCAGTCTGGTGGGATATTGTGACACCACAGAAAAGCAAAGATAAATTCAGAACCTCTGAACCACGGCAAAAAAACAAAAAAAGCTTTGGCTGGTATAAGAATTTATGCAATGCAGACCCTGGTTACACACTTTGGTGCTGTGTAAATTAAAGCGGTGCAGAGGTCTGACTAATGCCATTGAAGGTAAAGGTCTTTTTCTGCAGCAATAACTTATTAGTTTATTTTTTGTCCTTATTCAATGGTCTTGTAGAATAAAGAAATCCTTTTTCAGGGAAGACATAAAAATTAATACAATGCACCAAACTGACTACACATACTATGAAACCAAGGGCATGAAGCTCTAATTCCATATACATTGCCATTGCTTGCTATTAAAATAGTTGTGCGGATGTATATGTGGTCATCTTTCAATCTCAAAGGATCATGGGTTTGTGCCCTTGTTGGACTGATTCAAGCAACGTCTTCTGTGGCTGTGCAATCCAATATGGGAGTGGTAGTCATTTCTGCATTCTGAGCAGCAGTAGGCAGATGTTGGTCTGGCATCATAGGCAGAAATCTTCCTGAGGGTTCTCTTATCCTCTGTTGTCCTTGTCAAGGTGGTTTCATATATAGCAAGTGCTTCTTTCACTTCCCATGTCCAGGCATATTTGTCTGAGGCAAGAGAGCACCAGGTGTTTACACTGATGGAGAAAGCACTGAGGTCATCCTTGCGTATGTCCTTGTACTGAAATTTGGGTCATCCTTTTGGTCTCTTTCCATATTCCAGCTCTCCTAAAAGGAGTCTTTCTGTATTTGGTCATCCATCATGTGTGAGATGTGACCCAGCCACAAGCTTCTGTAACAAGAGGGTGAAAATGAAGGTGATGCTCATCCTCTCAAGCTCTGTGCTGTTGGGGATCTTTTTCTGCCATGAGATACCAGGTATGTGCCTAAGGTACCTCATATGGAATACATTGAGCTGCTGCTCCCGTTTTGGGCAGCAAGTCCATGTTTCACTGGCATACAGTAATGTGCTCAAAACACAGGCTGTGTAAACCTGCACATTGGTGTGCACAGTGAGCTTATTATTAGATCATACTTTCTTCATCAACCTGAAAATGTTGTGTTGGCTCTTCCAATGCACTTGTTGATCTTTCTATCAAGCGGCAAGTTGTCAGAAATTGTAGAGCTTAGGGACTCAAAGTCATGGATGACCTCCAGCTCGTAGTCATTCACCCTGATTGATGGCTCATTGCCCACATTTTGGCCCACATAGGTCTTCTTTATTCTAATTGTGAGATCAGATTCATGCATGCATCCACAAAGCAAGTCATGAGTGACTGAAGTTTCTACTACTTGTGAGCAGCAATAGCTACATCATCAGTGAACGGGAACTCACTTAGACACTTCATAAGCACCATGGGCTTTGATCTAAGCCTCGACAGTTTGAAGAGGTTGCTGTCCATTCTGGTTTGGAGAAAGATACCCTCTGTATCAAATTTTAAGAGAACTAAAAAGAAGATACCAAGCTATATTGGAGCCAGTAAACAGCCCTGCTTCACTCCACTGAGAATCTCAAAAGGTTCAGATGTGGATCCATCATACATGATGATCCCCTTCATGCCTTTATTGATGGCCTTGATAATGCTAAGCAGTGTTGGAGGATAGCCTATATTTACCAGAATCTCAAACAGACCTTTCCTACTGATGAAGTCAAATACTACACAAACCAAAAAGAAAAGATAAACTGAAGACCACAGACGAAGAATCCACTTAAAACACCAGTTTATTGCACCTCTAGCACTTCGGCAACCACCTTCAGGGAGTATAAAACATCACATAACTTACACAGTATATATACCCTAATACATCTAACAATTAAACAAGCAGCCTAAACCAATTAATCAATAAACATTAAAAAATACTTAATACTACTTTCTCATCAGATAAGAAGCCTCCAGTTACATTCCACATTCAGACTCTGAGGAAATAAAGTGTCATATTTCAAAATAAAAATACTTTCTTTATATAACAATTTCTTTTTATACAAGTCATCAGAAAATACACCCTTCATAATATGCTCTAAGATAGTGGCTTGTAACCCATTTGGGTTAGAATTGTGAACCAGCATAAAATGTTTAGCAACAGGGCTATCTTCTTTATTATTTATAATATTCCTGACATGCTCCTGC
The DNA here is from genome assembly GCF_019279795.1 of Protopterus annectens. Lineage (NCBI taxonomy): Eukaryota > Metazoa > Chordata > Ceratodontiformes > Protopteridae > Protopterus > Protopterus annectens. The sequence continues at coordinate 430,932,818 of NC_056739.1, forward strand.
AGTCTACTTTTAAACTTCCTTTTACTTTCTCCTACATATACAAGGTTACACGGACATTTCAACGCATAAATAATACCTTCAGTATTACAGCTACATATATTTTTAACCTGAAATACATGGCTATTTATATACTTAAAAGTTGGAACAATATAATAACATACATGATGAAGTAAAATGCCTTGGCCAGATCAATGAAGGCAATAAGCAGAGGTTTGTTCTGCTCATTGCAATTGTCTTGTAGTTGCCTAACTAAGAAAACCATGTTTATAGTAGATCATTCAGCTTTGAACCTACAATGAGATTCGGGATAAACTCTCTCTGCAAGAATGTGGAAACTCTTCAGGACAACACGTGCAGTTTCCCCATGGTACTGAAAAGTGAGATGCCATGATAGTTGTTACAATCACTTTTGTCACCCTTATTCTTATAGATAGTAACTATGTTAGCACTCCTCATATCTTGCATTACACTGCCTTCTCTCCAGCATTGGCAAAGTATTGCAGGCAGCTCTGAGATTAGGGTATAGAATAAGATACCATTGGCACATTTAAAGATTTCTGAATGAATACCATCTTTCTCAGGATCTTTTCCAGAAGAGAGTGCTTATAGTGCATCATTGAGTTCCTCCAAGGTGGGCTCAGCACTGAATTCAGTTATAGTTGAGAAAGGCTCAGTGGCATTCAGGGCTTTCTCCGTAACTATGTTCTCACTGGCATACAGCTGTGAGTAGAGTTCCACCCAGAATTTCATCTGTTTGGTTCTGTCCTTCAAGACTTCACCTATGACTGACTTAAGTAGGATGATCTTCCTTTGTGAAGGAATGTGGGGCAAGTGAGACTTGTCAACCTGGGAAGGCAGCCCATCTAAGAGAAGGTAAACTCTGATATAAAATTTCCATTGCCTTGTGGCAATACCAAGTCATGGTGAACGCTTCGGGAGTAAAGCCCAAGGAAAAATCTGGTGATGGAGCCCCTAAGGCCATTTGAGGTTACACCCAAATTCAGTCTGTAAGCAGCTGCAACACTGATGGCAAATTATTCTGGCCTTGCCTTTCCCCATGGATTACATCAGTTGCTTGGCGAGGGAGAACATTGCTGCTGGGCATCAGCTGTTTTCTTAAAATTCACTTGCCTAGGCCTGTGCCCTGGAGAGGGGATATATATATATATATATATATATATATATTTTTTTTTTTTTCTGAAATGCTATTATTCAATGACTGATGTTGAAGCAAGATGATCGATATTGGTTGAAGCACTTTTTATCATGTGACTGGAGAAAAGAAGCCTATTAGAATTCTTCTTCTTTTCCCAGTTAGGGGTCGCCACAGCAGAACAACAGTCTGCAAAACAATTGGCAGTGGAGTTTTACGGTGTTGAGTTGTCAGCCCGGCACTCAACCTTCCACAGAAGTCACACACTCACACCTAAGGCCAATTTAAAGTGTTCAAATCTACCTATAGCATCTCTTTGGGATGTGGGAGGAAACTGGGGCACCCAGAAGAAACCCACATTACCACAGGGAGGGCATGCAGACTCCACACAGAAGGCACCCCAGCCGAGAATTGAACCAGGGAACCTCTTGCTGTGAGGTGGCAACGCTAACTGCTGTACCACTGCGGCTGCCAAAGAAGCTTACTAGAATATACTTTGTTAAGAAATAAACTACCTGTGTCACTTTCAACTATTTTAAAAAAAGCAAAATGGACTGACTGGACTAAAAAAAAAAAAAAAAAAAAAAAAGCAGAAAAAAAAAAGCAGAAAAGGAATAAAAGTCTCAAAACATTTCAAGAAACATTATTTGCTCTTACTACAAACTAGATTATCTCTTTTTGAATTGTTAAACTATAAACTATTTGTCATTTCTTTAAATCAAATGTTGACACCTGTTCCTCCAAAAGCCATGTATTTATTAAGTGAAATTTGTTTTGTTCAGGACTTCCAGCTGTCTAGATTAATATATCTTGCAGGTGTAACCCTTTCACCTTTTTTATCTTTGTCTCTTTGTTCAGAAAAAATCATTGATGTGTCTGAGATGACAAAATTTTAGAAGGGGAACAATGTCGCAAGAGTAACACCCTTACAGAAACTGAAACAGCCAGAAGCAGCAAATAGTACAGACAGAAAAATGTTAGAAGTTCAATTGTCTGGTTCAGAAGGGAATCTAAGGAGAGTGTCATCTCCAGATTCCTAGGATGAGAAAATTGTGAAACAAAGAAAACCAGATTTGGTTTGCTGTATGTGCAAGCAAGGGGTGCCTATGTATGCATATGCATAAGAAAGACATATTTCATACCCTAAATAAACTATTTTCAGAAGAAAACTATAGTTTTACTGATAAAACTGAGAAAAAGTATATGTTATACAGGAATCCTATTGAAATTGTGTCATGCTAACGACAGTGTGCTTAGATTGCTATGAACACTAAATGTATCTTTTATGATTTACAACCAGTTGTAACTTGCTTAATGAAAGTTTCTTTCTCTCCCTCTCTCTTTTTCTCTCTCTCTCTTGCTTTACTAATTATTTGTTTCTGCCTGATGTTATGATTAATACATCATACATGTTAACAGATCTGTTGCCATTTCCCTTCCAGGTGTCTGCATGCCTACTTCTGGGCTTGAAGGTCATGGGTTCAAATCCCACATTAAGCTTGGGCTTATGCCATGTACATGACAGGAGGCATGAAAAATAGCTGCACTGATGAGACTGCACTGGAGTATGAGAAAATGCAAACAAATAGTATAAAAAAAACTGAAGAACATCAAGTGGCATGCAGAAGGAGGGAAGCATGTGTTCTGCATGAAAATGTACTTTCAAAAGGAAGCAAGAGTTTATTGGGTCATTTATGCATTTATTCATTATCATGGAATGTAACCTGATCCAATACAGCACTTTATTTATGCTACTGGACCTGCTTTTAGACTATATAAACCTTCATGTTTTAATTAAAAGTTATTTTGTGTTTTAACATATGATTGTGTGTTATTGTATTCTTTCTGAACTCACTGTACAGTGCTTACATCTAAGCATTTAACTAAATATTGATTGACTTACTGATATGTTTTATCCACAGTCTGTGCTGAAGTCAAAACTACATATATAGTTCATAGGTTCATAGGTAAGTACTAGGCTAGCTAACCATGTGGGCCATTTTAAATGTATCCAGTTTCCCTTTTTGTGCCTGAAACAACCTATCCCATTTGGTTATAGATTGGCCTTACCCATCCTATGGTTGCTAATTATATATTACCCCCTAATGAGAATAACTGGGATCATACCAAGATAATTTGGGGGGACTCGTGCATGGGATAAAGCATTTAGGTGCTACCTCTATCCATTAGTAGTACAGGTGGCAGCCCTGGGGTAAATTTTCTGTTTCCCATCCATAGATCTAAGCTGCACTTTAATATGGACTGGGATGAACTTTATTTTATATGGACAGGAGTCTGTTTCAGAGTAGTGATGTCCTCTTTGAGATATACCTGTCTCTCCAAACTGTTCTGTTGATGTTTAAGAAGAAGTTTGGATCCCTAGACCAAGTATATCTGATACCATCTGACTTGCTGATGTGTGGTAAATCCATCAGTAATGGATTGCAGGATGCTTTGCATACCGGACACAGATCAGCTTTTAGCAGTCTGCAGGATAATAAGTATAGTGTTAGGGTTTGAGTCTGTCCATTTATCCAGCTCCCTCTCAAAATGCTGAGTGCCAAAGAGCTGAAAAAAACTGAAACCCGGAGAACAGCAAATCTTAAAAAAATCCATCTTCTACTTAAAGCCCCCAATGGGAGATTCAAGCCCCCCACAGCCCTCATGAACATAACTAGCCCAACTCCAAGATTGCCATTCCTCAGATAAAATGGAATATTCTGAGAAATGGCATCTTGGACTTAGTATATACAAGTCCAATCTTTCTGCCATCCAGACACAGCATTTCAGAACTCACTCTAGTGGGTCCTGACATTTCAAGTGGTTTCTTGTATCCTTTTAGTAAGATATCTCTGTGGGCTTTCCAGTTGTTGCATGTGTCTTGAATGATACATGCCAAAGGGGCATTATATTCAATGACTGCCCTAATGAGGGCTAAGTAAAGGGGGGCATTGACATCCCTAAATCTAGGCACAATCCCTTTCTTTATAAGCTGTGCAATACAGAAGGACTTTCTTACAACTATGGACATATGGTCAAAAATGAGGTCACTGTCCACATAAGTTCCCAAATCCCAAACAACAGGGTCAATTGTTAGAGGCATATTGTCAATGTAGTAGTTCCCTGAGGTAGGTGACTTAACAAAGGATACAAAAATGCATTTTTTTGGCATTTAGTTTCAGTCCCTGATTTTTGACACCAATTATTTTTTTGGAACAAATATTCCTGCAGGATGGATAAGTTATTTGGGAATTCAGTGACTGCTCCTAGCTTGCAGTCATCTGCAAATTTAGTCATCCAGAGCCATTTGGTATTGGCTTTTACTTTAGAAAAGCAGATGCGCAACAGGAGAGGTCTCAGCATGGAACTCTGGGGGACTCCATTGCTGACTGGTCTCTTTGTGGAGGTAACTTCCCCTATTTTGATTATCTACAGCCTCCTATCTACGAGCTAGTTGACAATCCAGTGGGTGACATAGGGTTTTATTCCCAGTTTATTTACCTTTTCTACTATGCCTGACTGGGGAATGGAAATGACTCCGGCTAAAACTTCAAACTTAAAACCTGAAACTTTAATATGGTAAGCGCTTTCATTCTTTACATAGAACTTCATCAGACAATGTTCACAAAGTCAAAACCATTGAAATAACTTCTCATTAGATCACATGATTATGCTTCTCAATGAGTTAACCCTTTCTTTTTCAGCACTATTTTGTAATTTTCCCTATCACTGATGCCAGGAAAACTAGAGGTATTTAGCTTTATTTGGGCTTATCAGAACAGGAAGAACAACAGGAGCCAAAGGAATAGATTGTTCTGCTGTTTACAAAGGTACTGTAACCACTTCATTTAAAATTGTTAATTTGTCTGGAACTATTCTTAGTATTGAATACCTTAGGGTGTTAAGCAAAGGCTTGCTTTCCCTTTGTTCCAGCAACAACAGCGGACTTGGTTACTTGAAAGGGCGTACGTGAGAAAACTGAATCTAAATGTTTTTTAAATTATGTTAGTGTTTTGATTCAGTGTCAGAGATTTAGGAAACCAAGTGTTTTTAATCCTCCCATTAAAACCAGAATTGGAGGCTTTTTTGCTAACATTTCAGAATGATGTCAGGAACATGTTAGAGGCGAAGCCTAAATATTCTGTTTATAATCTTAGTTCAAAAGAAAAAGAAGCCCTTATACAGTAGATTAAAAAAACATAAGGTAGAATTATACATCACCAAGGCTGACAAAGGTATTGCAGTACTAGTGATGGATATTATTTATTACCATGAACAAATTAAGAACATTTTGGAAGATAAAAAAAATTATCAAAAGGTTATGTGGGTTGAAATTAGATCTTTATATAACATGATAGTCTCCTATATAGAGGAATGGCTACTAGAAGGTCTCATTTCAGTGAATATTGCTGTATATTTGAGGATATATAAACCAAAATTAGGGAGTTTTTTGGCTTTCCCAAAATTAATAAAAGCTTGGAGCAGCTTTCTTTTAGACCTATAGTGGCCAGTCAAGGAAGTAAAATGGAGTCAGTGGGTATTTTTCTAGATAATTTCACCACAAACTAAGAACCAAAACTCCAAGACACTAAACTGGGAAGGAAAACAGCTCGGGTTCCTATCGGTGATCGAAAATTGTAAACGGCGAACACGTATTGAGCAAACCCGATTGGTTGAAACGTTGAAACGTCACGCACGTAACATGGAAATCGTCTTTGGGAATATTTTCCCTTTACTTCATTGCAATGTGATCTCGGAGTAGGAATATTTAAGTAGCGAGGGTGTGGGGGCGCAGCCCCCCACATGGCAGGTGCCTACCTACAGCGTTTAGGTAAGTATAGTTTTTTATTTTTATTTTTTTATTATATTTTCAAAATTTCAAACATTGCTCATATGGTGTCAGCCATATGGTGTTAGATGTCTGAAACGTTCCAAAATATAATATAGACCCAAACAGCTCTGCAAATATCAGCTCAAATATGTTATTCCACCAAAATGATTAAGCGCTTTTGTCCGAGTATAACAAGGACTTCCTCAGAATCAAACAACCTACAAATTTTTAAAAGTCCCTCTCTTATACCACATATCTCAAACTAGCCAGTAAACATCATACATTGATTACAAAGCTTAAAAATTGTGTCAGCCATTGAACACTATTTTTGTATAAACAATTATAAACATATAAAATGTTCATCAGAAAACTTTTGATATAGAACACAAATTAAAAACAGTCATAGGTTTATAGGTGTTTACTAGGTTAACGACCACAAGGGCCTTTTTAAGCCTAGCCATGCATTCTAAATCTCTGACAAGTTCTGCTCCCCTTAATAAGTGTAAGAATGGGCCTGGGAGTTGAACCCTTTACAGCTTACCTGTGTCCATTAGAGACACTGGTGCCAAACTAGGGATGAATTTCCGGTTTCCAATCCAATTTTCCAAGTTGCACTTGAATTGGGTTAGGGAGGAACTCTGCTTCACATGGATGGGGAGCCTGTTCCATAGACGGTGTAGTCTCTGGGATACATACCTATCTCTTCAGCAGATCCTATTTATATCACAGTTAAGGTTTAAGTCTTAAGAATGGGTAATTATGGTGCTGTTTGTTTTGTGGATATACAGGAGGTCCATCAGAGTGGGGTCTGACAATGCCCTCTATTCTAAGCATAGATCTCCCCTCAAATGCCTGTAGGAGACAGAATGCAGGGATAGGGCCTTGAGGTGGTATGCATAGAACATATTACTTACGCCCTATATTCTTTCTGTGAGGAACCTCTGTGGACATTCCAATTGTTAGATATGCCTGGTTAAGTACAAACCAAAGGGGACATTGTACTCAGTGATAGGTCTGATGAATGCCAAATGCAGTGGAACAATGACTTCCTTGGACTTAGATGCCATACCTTTGTTTATAAGTTGCAAAACATAGAATGATTTCCTCACCACAGTAGACACTTGATGATCAAAGGCTAGATTACCATCTATATGTGTTCCTAAGTCCCTGACTACTGGGTCAACTCTAAGGGATGTGTTGTCAATATGATAGTTACCAGGGATGGATGACTTCCCAAAGGACACTATTATGCATTTCTTGCCATTTAGTTTTAGTCCCTGGCTCTGACACCAGTTGTTTGTCATATAAAAACAGCCCAATAACTGTTTACATAACAAGTGAATTTAAACAACATAAGACCTTAGTCTTAATACATTAGCTATAGAGCAATTTTCATTAAGACCTGGTGAGACAAGGGAGTTAAGTTTGATCTTAACTTTAACCTTAACTCACCCAATTCAATCAAATCCTCCTAAGATCACCTACGGACATCCTTATGAACTGTGTCCATTCCAAAAAAACTAAAACTATGCGAAGGAGAAGCTGAAATGTGTTTATATAAAGCATTATGTTCCTTCTTGTTTTTAATGTCAAAGTTGTGTTCATACATGCATTGCCTAAAACACCTCTGAGTTTTCCCCACATAAAACGCATTACATGAGTGGCATATAGCAACATATATAACCCCCAATGAATCACATGTACAGTGAAACCTATATTTTGCTAAGATTCCATTCACTGTAAGTTTCCTACCTTCATGAATGTACTTACATTGGGAGCAAGTACCACATTTGAAACAACCGATGTGAAATTGTTCAATCTCGCCTTCATTCTTACTGATGGGTTCAGAGCTGATCCTCGGCTCCAAGTCGGCCAATTTGCAAAGCTCGAGGTCTATAACAGCTCGAGGCCGAAACCCTTTCCCACAATGCACTTCTACCTTCCCCAGATCTAGTTTGCCACTGCAACAGATCGTGAGTTTTCTACAGCTCTGGCCGTTGTTATCAGATAAGTTGTTCTTTTTGTAGTTTTGGACAGTTTTCTGGGAAGAATAAGTATTTGTGTACTTAACTAAGGATAGGCTATCCTTCATTAGGGTTTTTTTTTGTGCTAGTTTATTGTGCTAGTTGAGAAGAAAAAGTTGACAGAACTTGTGGTTTTTTTTTGGCAATTAGGCCCTGTTGGTGCCCTGTTATTTCTCCCTATCCTGTTTAGTCGAAGTTAAGCTTTCTTTAGTTTTTTTATAATTCTATAGCCGGTTAGGCTTAGTTTTGTTTGCAACAGCTAGTCTGTATAGCCGAGTGGCTTTTTTGAGTTACTGTTAACATAGCTAGTCAGGCTTATTTCCTTTGCCAGGCTTTCCTCAAATTGGCTGAGATATATTCTGATAGTTATTATTATTATTATTGCTTTTTCTTTGGGATTGCTGCTTGGTGTCATTTGACATAATGTCTGAAAAAGCTAAATCAGGGTTTAAAAAGTGCCCTAAATGCAACCAGAAGATGTCTGACACAGATGGTCATACCACCTGTGTTTACTGTTTGGGAGAGGTACATCTCCAGGAAGTTTTTTCCATTTGCCATGGGTTCAGTGCCAGGGTCTTGGCTGAGAGGAAGAGGAAGGTGGTTGAGTGTGGACTTATCAAGTCTGCCTTTCAATCAGACTTGGATACTGCTTCTCCAGGGAAATCAAAACCTTCATCAAAACCATCATCTTCTGCATCATCAGCAAGTTTGGATCCGAAGGGCTCTTCAACTCCGAAGATTTCGAAAAAGGTGCCTGCCTCAGTTCCACAGTCCTTGGAACCGTTGGTACAGGTAGTTGGTCGGAGCCGGTCCCCAGTTTTGGAACCGGTCTCTCTGACTTTAAGATCTCCAATTCTGGGCTCACTGGCTCCTTCTTTAGCTTCCTCTAGAGCTTCCAGACTGTCAGATTCAGATGTGGATTGTGTGGTACGGAGACTTTTAGAGAATCCAGTGCTGGCTAAAATTCTGTCAGCTTCGACTCAGGCAGCTTCAGAGCCATCAACATCAGCTCCCTTAATTTCTGCTCCTCCTCCAACTCAAATCGAGACATCGGATCCAGAGGGAGCCGTTCAGTCATTTGTGGAACAGTTGGTACCGACACTCATCTTGGACCTGTCAGTACTGAAAACCCTAATGTCTTCTGCTCTAGCAGTGGACTCTGGGAGACGACACTCTCCTGTCAGCTCTGGGGAGGGGAGTTGAACCGATGCATCAGTTCTGACTCTTTCTCTTGGGGCCTTGGCGCTGATGAGCTTGGCTTCCACCTCTGGCTCGGAGCCTGTGGTCTTGGTGCAGGAGGAGTCATCGGTGTCTTCGGAATCAGGTGCTTCCTCGCACCAGAGCAGTGTTGCTTTCGATGCCATGAGGAGGGCTTTGTCCCCCCAGACAGCCACAACCTCTGAAATGGCCACCTCTTCCCGTAAAGTGCCGGAATCTTCTCCGTCACTGCAGACCCACCGTAAGCGTAGGGACCCGGAGCCTCAGGAAGGCCCATTGGGGGAACCCTGCTCTTCTGAGACCTCCCCAGAAGTTCCCACTGAGGAGGTCCCTTGGAAGAGTTTATGTAAGAGGAGACATTTAGATTCCCCACAGGAATCTATTACATCTGACACCGATTTGGAGGAATCAGAAGGGTTCCCTAAGTCCCGCTCTGAGGATATCTCCTTTGGGGATATCCTAGAGATCCTTAAGCAGAGGGGTGACTGGCAGCCCCTTAACCCTACTGAGGATGAATCGGTGATCCTGAAGGCTTTTGGGTCTTGACCCTCCACCTCTTGGGTTTCTCTGCCCTTCGATGAGTTTATGAACCTTTTATCTCGAAGGGCATGGGGGTCACCAGATACTATGGAGCCCGTTCCTAGGAGGCCCAACAAATACATCTCAGCTCCTCATGACAAAACTATTTTATCCAAACCAATACTTGTTGATGCCATGGTGGTTGAGGCAGCCACTAAGAACGAGATGTCGGAGACCTCTACATCTGTCCATCCTCCTAATAGGGATTCTAGGATTATGGACAGATATGGCAAGCACATGTTCAGTTCTACGACCTTTGCTCTTCGGTCCTTGAATTATCTAACTCACTTCACAAGGCTTCAAAGAGATCTCCTGAAAGAGCTAGGGGATACTCTCCAGGGTGCAGTAGCCAATACAGTGGTGGATAAAGTGACGTCTCGGCTTGCTACCCTCAATTTTATCAATTACTCTTCCATGCGCCTCATATATTACGCAGCTGATGGGACGAGTAGGGCAGCGGGTACAGGAATAGCTCTTCGGAGACATTCCTTGATGCGCTTATGTTTCTTTGTGGATCCTTTCAAGTCATCCTTTGTGAATGCCTCATTTGATGGTTCTTCCCTTTTCGGACCAAAAGTTAAAGAGACCCTCACCAGATGTGACCAAGACGGAAAGACTCTATCTGCCGTAGGAGTCTGTTTTTCCACCCCTACTAGACCATACCTTAAAGGTCAATGGGGAGGGAAAATGTGGTTCTGCAAAGCCCAAGGAGCCTTTTCAAACTCATGAGGTGAAGCCTCCTCCAGGGGCAGAGGAGGAGGCAATGATGGAAGATGACACCCATGTGGCAGAGGGGGTCTGCAGAACCAGGGCAAAAGGGATCAGTTCCTTGGCAAGCTCTACCAGCGCACCTGAAAGGAGGCCCAAATGTCCTGCTCTGGAGGCAGTCGGTGGACATTTATCTTTGTACTTAGGCACCTGGCTCAAAATTTTAAAAGACAGATGGGTACAAAATGTCATATCTAGAGGCTATTTCATCCCCTTTCATACCACCCCAAACCAACAAAAGGAATCCCAGACATTCCACCCAGTCTACGGGATGTTGCCACAATAGAGGTTCAAAAAAAAAGGTTAGAAAAGGTTAGAAAAAAAGAGTCATCCAATCATTCCCAGCAGACCAGCAAGGATCCAGAACTTACTAAAGATTCCTTTTAGTGCCAAAGAAAACAGGGGACTGGAGACCAATTTTGGACCTCAGCAGACTCAACAAGTTTGTAGAAAAGAGAAAGTTCCGGATGGTCACGCATCAGTCTATACTCCTGTTCCTAGGGAAAGACAATTGGATGTGCTCAATAGATCTTCAGGATGCATACTACCATATCAAAATGCCCAGGCCATCCAGGAATCACCTGCACTTTAGGCTGGGAGCCAGGCATTTCCATTTTCGGGCCCTGCCCTTTGGTCTCACTACAGCCCCCAGAGTGTTCACCAAATGTATGGCAGTAGTCATGGCTCACTTGAGACATCAAGGAATCCGGGTGTTTCCATATTTGGATGTCTGGATCCTCACCGCACCCACCAGGCATCAGCTTATTCAGGCAAGGTACACTATCTTAGATCTCTGTTTTCAACTGGGCATCACGATAAATTCAGAAAAGTCTACTTTATTGCCATTGGAGCATACAATGTTTATAGGGGCAGACTTAGACACAGTCAACATGTCTTTAAAACTTCCTTCAGAAAGAGTGCTTGCCCTATGACATCAAATTGTAGATCTCCTTTCAAAACACAGAGCACCAGCATTGCAGATTCTCAATCTGCTGGGCACCATGGCAGCTGCTATCATTGCAATACCCCTGGCGAGATCTCACATGCGCATTCTTCAGTGGCTGCTATTCACACAGTGGACTTTTCAGGACTTACCAATGAATCACCCAGTTCTGATAACCAACTCTTGCAAGGACAATCTTTGGTGGTTGCTAACGTTCGAATCAGTGACCATGGGATGTCCCTTTGTTCTTCCGGTTCCATTTGCAATGGTGACCATGAACGCCTCCCTGATCGGGTGGGGGGGCATTATCAGGGATGGACAGCCCAAGGTACTTGGCAGGTACATGAGGCTCAATTGCACATAAACATCCTAGAGATGAGAGTGGTTCTCTTAGCATTGCAGTCCTTTCAAGACTCTCTTCCTCTGGGCATAATTGCAATCCAGTCAGACAACATGTCCGTAGTCTGGTAGATAAACAAACAGGGTGGAACCACATCTTATCCCCTATGTCGAGAGGCTGTCAGAGTATGGAAATGGGCAGAGTCCACCCAGTGCTTTCTGATAGCAATGCACATCCTGGGGAAATCCAAAGTGATAGTGGACAAACTCAGCAGAGCAATTCTGTTGCCTCATGAGTGGTCCCTCAATAACAAAGTAGCGGAAATGATTTTCCACAGATGGGGCCAGCCTTGTTGTAACCGCTTTGCAACTCCCACAAACACCAAATGCAGCAACTACTTTGTCCTGATCCCTCAACAGGAACATACATGATTGGCCCCCGGGACCCATTTATGCATTCCCTCCCTTTCCCCTGATTCCCAAAGTTTTGCAGAAAGCCAGTTTTCTGGGCAGGACACTTATTTTAATAGCCCCATACTGGCCTCATCAAATCTGGTTCCCCTTTCTGAAGCCTCATCTAGTAGAAGAACCTTGGATCTTAGACCCAGTGCCAGATCTTCTGACCCACTTGTCAGGAGCTCTTCACCTTTCTCTTCAGTCCATCAAACTGACAACTTGGCTGCTCCAATTCCCAGAATAGCCAGGTTCAAAATGTATCAATGGAAGTGCAACATATCCTTTTGTCTTCACATAAGTCTTCCACCAGGAAACTATACCTCAGTAAGTGGAAGAGGTTTTTAATCTGGGCTCAGCAGAATAACATTGACCCTTTTCTACCTCCATATCAGATATCTTAGAGTTTCTGACCAAACTATTCAATGAAGGAGCTGCAGCAGCAACCATCCAGGTACAACTCGCTACTATATCTAATTTCCATATAGGTGAATCAGGAAATTAGTATTATGTCCCACAAGATGGCAAAAACCTTTTTGAAGGGTATGATGCATCTAAAACCTCCCATTAGATCACCTACCACTCCATGGAATCTGAATTTAATCCTATCCAAGATTATTCTCCTGCCATTTGAACCCGCTTCTTCCTGTGAGCTGAAATATCTTTCTTGGAAGACCATTTTCTTGGTAGCCATTACATCTGCACACAGAATTTCAGAGTTGCAAGCCCTTTCAGTTAAGCACCCATATCTGATATTCCACAAGGATAGGGTTTCCCTCAGGATGAACTCTTCGTTTTTACCAAAAGTTTGTTCAGAATACACCCTTAATCAGGCAATTGAATTACCCATTTTCTTTCCCAATCACATGAATCAATTGGAATATATGCTTCACAAGCTTGACGTCCAAAGACAACTTTGTTTCTATTGAGACAGGACAAAAGACCATAGAAGACCTGATCAGTTGTATGTCTCCTTCTCAGATTCCAAGAAAGGTGCAGCAGTATCTAAATCTACTTTATCTAAATGGCTTTCTGATTGTATATCCTTTATATACCATGAAGCAGATGTCTCTTTAGACAGCAAAGTCAAGGCTTATTCAACCAGAGCTATTTCTATGTCCATAACCTTTTTGGCCAGACTACCTATTGACTCTATTTGTGCAGCTGCCACGTGGTCAATGCCACATACCTTCATAACTCACTACAAAGTAGACAAGGCCTCTAGGGACAGGGCTTCATTTGGTTCTGTTGTCCTTAGACAGGTACTTCTGTGAGCCACCCAAGATTGTGGTGCTGTGGACGCTATCCATCAGTAAGAATGAAGGTGAGATTGAACAACTTCACATAAATAAGTTATGTACTTACCATAACGTTCCATGTGAGTTGTTCTTCTTGCCTTCATTCTTATGACCCCCCCCCACCTACACCCATTCAATGTCTGAAAGTTCGAGAGAGGCTCTATGTTGGTTTTGGTTCTTCTGAGGAGTTTCCTCTCACTAATTGTCCTTAGGATTTCCTTAGAAATCTGGTTTAGATTTACCACTAGTTGGCAGCAAACAAGATCTGGGGAAGGTAGAGGTGCATTGTGGGATAGGGTTTTGGCCTTGAGCTGTTAGAGACCTCGAGCTTTGCAAATTGGCCAACTTGGAGCTGAGGATCGGATCTGAACCCATCAGTAAGAATGAAGGCAAGAAGAACAACTCACATGGAACGTTATGGTAAGTGCATAACTTCTTTTTTTTTGCTTTTGTGTAAATTGTAGCGAATTCATCTCAGATGGCTCTAAACACTGTTTTAAACTTTTCCCTTTTCTATATATAATACAAGGGGATTCTTCTGTTAAATAATGTGTGCTCTCAAAACAAGCAAATATTCAACAATTATCTTCGAGTATTTTTGAAATACTATGACCATCCACCATGTAAGTGGCAATGAAAGAACTAGTATAGTCATTAACTGCTCTCCTGGACATTCCAGCCTCCTCCACACTACCTTTCCCCCCTAAGCAAAGGAGCTAAAATTCCTCTCTGTTTTTTGCCTAACTTTCCCAAAAACATCTTGCATTAATTCAAAAGGGTAACCACGGGTAAGAAACATCTGTACCAACTTACACCCTTTATCTTCAAAAGACATGTCTTCAGACACCAATCTGGTGAGATGTATAAATTGCCCCTTTACAATACCCCTTTTGTGATGTTCTGGATGACTACTTGAAAAATGCAGAAAACTGTTAAGAGTATGTGGGTTTACGATAAATGTTGCTCACTAACCTCTTTCTATTTAAATCCCACTTAATTTCCACATCTAAATAATTAATATTGTGCGAGCCTACAGAATAGCTAAATTTTAAAAAAGATGTAGAGCTATTTATAAAATCAATAAAAGAAACCAAATCATTTTGTGAACTCTTCCACAAGATAAATATATTGTCCAAGAACCGTACATATAATATCGGGGGGGGGGGGGAGTCAAACACATGGAATACATAATACCTTTCCTACTGCAACATGACAATGGCTGGTTTGAGACATGTGATATGAGAGAGGGGCTTTTAAAATGGATGATATTTGTACATTTGATTCTGAGGAAGTTCTTGTTATACTCTGACGAAAGCTCTTAATCATTTTGGTAGAATAAAATATTTGAGCTGATATTTGCAGAGCTGTTTTCCTTCCCAGTTTACTGTCTTGCATTTTTGTAGATAAGCTTCTCAAATTTTAGTGAGTAAAAGTGAATCTTATGTTAAGGATTCTTTTGCTTTTAGAGAATTCATCAGAGGTATTAATGTTAATGAATACATTATATTTGTTACTGCAGATGTAATTTACCTGCATACAGTTATTCCCAATGATGAAGGGCAAGAAATAGTGAATAAAGAGATGCGTTCTTGGGTTTTTTTTCCCTGAAGAACAAGTGAGGTTATTTACTGAAATATTGGGTGGGATTTTAACTTATAATTATTTTTCTCTTGAAAGTGAAAATGCAAAAAACAAATGAGGTGGGAAATAGGTGCTGCAGTGGTGTCCAGTTATGCTAACATTTTTATGACTGGCTGGGAAAAATAATATATTTTTAAATCAGATTTTTTTTTAAACCTATGGTAATATACAATGCTTTATAAATGATTTGTTTATGCTTTGGATCAGCACTTTGGAAGAGTTCAAACTTTTTTGTACATCTTAACAGTGTTACAGATTATTAAGATTTACTTTTAAGGCAGATAAGGAATGTGTCAATTTTCTAGATTTGACGATTTATAAATGTTTGGAAAATTAAGAGTAAAATTTATAAGAAGGATGTACAAAGCAATGCTTATTTGCACTATAATAGCATGCATGGATTGAATCTCAAGAAAAATATTGTTAAAAGCCAGTTTTCTAGCGTGAGCAAGCTTACAGATGACAGAATTTTTTTTTTACGTTGAATGTGAATTAATCAAAAAGAAAATTATAATAGGTGGTACCCAGACAGAACAAATGGTGGATAATTTGATGGATGAAGTCAAAAATAAGAGAGGTTTGAGGGATAATAGTGTATATGAAGAAGAATCAGCAGTAAATAAAGATTTTTCATTGGCCTGCCTGTTAGAAAATTCAGTTGATGAAAGGAGTACTAAAGAAATAATTAAAGGAATTTGGACATTTCTTGTGAATTTTACCAACCTAAAAATGTTTTAGGTGAAAATCCATTTTTTGCCTCCAAAAGAGGGAAGAATTTGAAAGAAAATTTTTACAAAACTATCAATTTTGGTAGGAGAAAATTAGGTGTGTCCAGTAAAGGGATGTATAAATGTACTAATTGCAACTGTTGTAAGCAGATGTTGGAAAGAGATGTAATTCAGGTGGTAGCAAGGAATTTTGAAATAAGACTAAGGGATACATTCACTTGCAAATCAAAGTTTGTAATATATATCACCTTATGAGGGCTCTGTTCATCCTTTTATATAGGCAGAACAGTGAGGGAATTCCATATGAGAGTGTATGAATACATGCATGCTGTTGAGAAATTGGATTTAAACTATGCCTTAGCTAATCATGTGTGCAAATGTCATAAAAACATTGGTGATGAAGTGTATTTTAAAATTTCTGTAATTGATCAAGTTTTTAATTATGAAGAAAGATGTGATGTCAAGGAGGAGCTGGATTGGAAAGAATATTACTGGCAAATAAAGCTGAAAGCCTATAGTTTTCCTGGCATGAATGATAGGAAAATTTACAAAATAGTGCTGAAAATGAAAGGGTTAACTCATTGAGAAGCATAATCATGTGATCTAATGAGAAGTTATTTAAAAGGTTTTAACTGGTAAACATTGTCTGATGAAGTTCTATGTATAGAATGAAAGCATATATTAAAGTTTCTGTTTTTAAGCTTTGTTTGAAGTTTAGTGATCTTATGAGTATATTATATTTATTTTTACAGCTGCAGAATTCATTTAGTCTTTGGTGCATTTGATTGGGGAATGGAGTCAAAACCTTTGGCAAGGTCGAGGTATGCAGCGTGTACCATTCTGCCTTATTCACTGCCTTGGTGAAGCTTTCCAAAAAATCCACCAGAATGAGTAAGCATGACCTGCCCTTCATGAATCCAAACTGAGATGGATCCAGAGTTTGGAGGTTCTGTATGTCCTTGACTGAATAGTTCCATGAAAAATCTTTCCATGGATTTGCATATGAGGCTGGTTAGACTTATTAGTCTGTAATTCCCTGGGTCTGTGGAAGGTCATCTCTTATGCAGTTATATAATAAGGACAAACATCAGATACAAAAGTACATGTGGAAGTAACTTAATTCAATGCTTCAAATTTATTCTGCAGAAACATGATTTGAATTAAATACAAACTCATAGAAATGCACAGCAGTACTTGGAATGCATCATATGATACCTTTATAGACAAAACATTTATATGTAGAATTTACAAGTAGTTTTTTTCAGATTTCCAGTAAAGAGTAAAGTATATGGAATCATATTTCCTAACTTCCCAGTGCAAGAATTCTGTACAAACCCAAATATAATGTGGTAACAAAGGCCCAAAATCAGGGACAGATGTTAAATATTGATCTGATGTTGTCAATTTTAATTCTGTCCTCAACTGTTGGGTCTGGATCTGATCCTCAGATCTGACTTGGCTGTTACTAAAGCCCGTGGTAATCAAAAAGCTCTTGAGCTTCTCCCTTACCCATAAAGCACCAACCCCTAACACACCCCAGATTGTTGTCCAGAATTCTTGAGAAAAGAAGTTAAGAGATACACCTTAGGAGACAGTAGCCTGGGTACGAAGTTTAAAAGTCAACAGACACAATGGAAAGCCAGCTTTTTCTATGGCTGGAAGACATTCTGCCATCTAAAGCACTTCAAGATCATACTGCCTCATTGGGACAAGCCCATTAGACCTGCAAATATAAATAGAGTTTATAATTCTTTGGAGTTAGCGGAGGAGCAGAGCAGAATAAAGCAAAGCACATTCAAGGCAAGTGGCAAAAATGCCCATTCCAATGATTGTCATGATTTTGTGGCACAAATCCCTGGTGAACTAGTAGCTAAACTTGAGCTGAACATGAATCTTTCTGGAAATAAATTCTAAATAGACTGTGATATTTTATCCAGGATCAAGCCAATTTGGTGGAGTTCACCTTTGGACACACACACACCCACACACACACACACACACACACACACACACACACACACACACACACACACACACGTGCGCGCGCGTGTGTGTGTGTGTGTGTGTGTATGTGTCTGTGTGCAGCTGTACATACACAGATAAATGTAGCTATACGTAAGTAGGCATTTTTATATTCAGACAGAAAATGAGTGCCAACCAGAAGTTCCAAACAACACATTTGTATTTATTTTTGATAATAATCTGTCCCTTTTCTTTCAATCACTGAATTATTTTTCAGGAAATCAGACAGTATTTGTTTGCTAACAGATATGAGGAGAATCTGAAAAGCACCAGTTCATCAACAATGTACTTTTCTTATTGATGGAATATCTGTGTAGACTGGAAAGATGAAAATATTGTACAAAAATGGACTCAGAGCAATATCTTATGGGATGACCTCCCCTCATTATTTTGGAATTGGAGAGAGCATTTCCAAACTTTATGCTTATAGTTCTTTTTGTAAAGTAGGGAAAAAAACATTTGCCACAGGGTCATTGCAGTAGTGTTTTCTGATGACTGAAGACAAGAATGCTATAATTCTCAAGGTATTCCATGAGATTTTCAAGTGCGTTTTTGACAGCAGAGACTGAAATTAGCCTGAAATCATATGCTAAGATGGTAGTGGGGATTTCACTTTAAAGAATTCAGGAAACAGAATGAAGGCTGTCACTGTTGTGAATGATAAAATTAGGCTGAGTAAAGAAATTTTTCCTAACTTGGCCCCTCTGTAAATTGTTGCAGTAAAATTAATATGGCATTTATATCTCAGTACTGTATCTTGATATCGGAGGACATTGGGGCATCTGTAAAATTTATTTAGATAATTAATCTTTAAACACAGCAGCATCTTCTAAGTGAGTGATGACAATACCATGATAGAATGAAAAGTATAATTTCTAATGTTTACTGTTTCATTTTTTTTTTCTTGCAGGATTATTTATTTCATTTCCAAGTAGCACGAGATAACACA
This sequence comes from Protopterus annectens, assembly GCF_019279795.1. Lineage (NCBI taxonomy): Eukaryota > Metazoa > Chordata > Ceratodontiformes > Protopteridae > Protopterus > Protopterus annectens. The sequence continues at coordinate 430,951,764 of NC_056739.1, forward strand.
TACTCTTTTAGGTTAACATGTTCGACCTTTAGATATTGGATTTTGCATCTTTTGTTGCACAAATTTCTTTTTAACATAGTTGCTACATGACAATAATAACCTTGCATCTCTTATCTATTTCATGCTTGACCCCTCTGTTACATGATGTCTTGGGGTGACTGTGATGCCCCTGCACTGGCCCAGTAATCAAGGAGCCTCAATACTCATCACTAACATCAGTGAGGGATATGCACATTGGGAGGATGACAAGTACACACACACAGTAAAGTACCATTTCCCTTAAGAGCACACAGAGATCACAGTCTGGGGCTGGTTTCTCCCTCTCTCTCCAGATCCCCAATAAGACTCCCCACTGGCACAGCTATAGGGTTAAGATCTCAGCCGAGTGGTCAAGCCAAAACCTCCAGCACCCTCTCTGTCCAACCAGTGCTTTGTGTCCCAGCCCAAGTAGCTGAACACACACACACTTTGAGATTTGATTTATATACAAACACGCAGACACTCTTGGGGAAGGCTGGCACAGGTTCACTAGCTATGATTCCTTCTGCCCAGACTATAAGGTAGAAATCACTGCCACCAACCACCCTTACTTATCAGCTACTAAAAGGCCCTTACTGTGTAATGTTACTATTATCCAAATGGTAAGTGTGTCCAAGACTTTAAGGCTATTTAAGAGTGGCCTGTACAGTGTTACCAAATACATGCAAGTACTCTAAGAGCCTAAATATCTCTAAAGAAAACCAGTCACAATTATACGGTTACATATATTTAATAATAAATAATAAAAGAACAAGACACTACTCAATAACTCAATACAGTGACAACAGAGTTCAGAATCACAGGAAATACTTTAAAACCACATTTCAGGACAGTCTCACATAAATACAGAAAACATCTCGACTGATCTTACTATTTTCCTATCTATCTCTAAGAGAAATACTATGGTCTTACTTACAGAGCAAGGCAAATACAGATGAGAAGTGTTGAAAATGGATGTGTTCAGATCCAATATATGATACAAAATGCACTGACTTTCTCTCTGAGATAGTTCTTAAATTAAAAATACGCATTACTGCTGGGTTAGCTAGATGACATCACTATTTGACACTTGCCTCTAGTTCCCAGGCTAAACAGATATCAACAGAATTTAACATGTCTCTATGAAAAATACTTCTCTCTTAGAAGCTGACACTTATCTTTTAGAAGTTTGCCTGAAACTGGAAGTCCTAAAATAATTAACACTTTTACATTTTAAACCTAGTAATTATATCTGTTTTAAGACAATAGAAAGAAACTCTAGCTGCAGACATTCTGTCTTCTAGCAGTGGTAAACACAATCATAAAACTCTTTACTTATAGTCTCAGAGTTTGCAAGTTAACTTTGTATGTCCCAGTTTCTACTATGAAAACATACATTTACACAGGCATATAATCCATATTCATTTCTGCTCTTTTCCAGCAGGGTGCAATGTGGTTACATTTTGAACCTCAGCACATAACATACAAGTTACTTACATTTATAGACAAGCCTATGGATCATATTAATATTTACAGTGACATAGAATTATTTACAAAAATCTAGTTAGCTGGGCTGGCAGCCTTCACAGTGATTTTAAGAATCAATTACAGAGTGTGCCCCTAAGTAATTAATCTGGTTAAGAAAAAAAAACTTATCTGATAGATAAACACTGTCAAGTGGAACAGAATTGACATCAGTTAAACACTTTATGATGGACAATTTGAGTTAGTTTGCAACCCCAAGGTCCTCAAGCAGGCACACCTTTGAAGATTTAGAAAATGGACATTGAAGCTAATGGTTCACAACCTTAAACACCCATGATGTAGCAGTGATAGCTAATACATTTTCCAATTACACTAACATCATGACTTCTGTTAACTTGGTTGGTTAACACCCATTCACACAAAATTCATACAAGGAGTAGTTATCAATGGGGGTGGGTGTCAGAGATGGAGATATATATATATATATATATATATATATATATATATATATATATATATATATATATATATATATAAAGAGAGAAAAAGATAGATATCTAAAAACAATACTCTACATTGCTCAGAACATATTCATAATGGGACTGCTAACATTGCCAGTTCCCCTGCAGGCAAATTTAGTGCCATCTTCACCCCCTGAAACTTTGATTTAAGGCCCTGAACTACCTTACTCCATTTACTCTGCCAATTATTTCAAAAGATCATTTTCTGAAAGTGCTAACCAAGACCAAGTCCAAAAATGCTCTATGTGACCTGATAATATATGTCATTGCTCAATTAACTGTGTTAAGCATGTCCTTGCAGATATACTCAAACTGTTTAACTTAAATTTAGCTATTGGTTTTGCCCCTGATGAGTGGTGCACAGCAATGTTAATGCCCCTCCATAAATGGTCTTTCAGATGACCACTGTGATTACAGACCTATCAGTCTTGCAAGCCATGGGCCAGATTACTGCCTTTATTAACTGTGATATCAAAAGTCTTGTTAGACTTGACCCCCCCCCCCAACAACTTGGCCTTGTAAAGTGCAGAGCCTGCATAGCTGGTAATTTTCTTTGAAAGGGTTACAGAGACAATAACCTTTTGGTGTACTAAAAATGGGATGAAATGAAATGTAGAAAAGTGTAGTATCATCACATTTGGTAGACAACACATCACTACAAAACAAAATTGTTAGAGACCTAGGTAATCGAGTCGATAACTTCCTCTCTTTTGACTATCACGTGTTGTCTGAAAATTCTTTTATTTAACCCAGCTAAGTGCCAAAGGAATACAGTCAAGGTCTAAGTGGTAACTAGTCCCATATACTCAACATTGATAAGGCCAATTATCAAGTACAATGATCTCTTTGGGATCTATCTCAACTAAACATATCAAAGAATTAGAAAGACCCCAAAGGTACCTTACCAAAACTATTACTATCTCTGAGCTACGAAGAGAGGTTGGACGCTCTGTCCCTTTATTCAATATCTTACAAACTTTTGAGGAGAGATCACTGTTCTGTTACTCTGCAAGTCTAAGCAGCATGTCCCACATATGTTAGAGCTTGGGATTTAAATCTTAACCAACAGATAAATAAAACAAGGTGTAGTGACAGATCTATAATTCAATGCCACCCAAACCTCTAGACGAAACTCACTCTAAATGATAAGCAGTGTGATCTTCCATTAAACATAAACTAGATGACTGAATGGGTATTCACAAACTTACTTCAGGATTGACCCGTATGGCTGTCCTGAAGAAAGGAGATATGTCTGAGGGAGGGATACTGGCAAGGTGTGAATCATCATGAGGCTCAATGGCATTGGAATATCTATGAATCTATAAGACTATATATACTATGGCAGCAATATGTAGTCTGGATGCCCCTTCTACCACCATCTGAACAAGCAGCCAGTCTGTTTTAATAATCTTTCACTCTAATAACGAGTCTGTAAAATCATGCTTGAAATGTGATTATTATCTTACCCAATATTCTCATCACTAAACTCCACTGAAAATAAATGATCCAGAAAATAACTCAATTATTTATCAAATAAATAAAAACAATAATGATTCTGTTAATTTATTAAAATTAAAACATTCATAAATTATGTATATATTACTTTTGTGTTTATCACCAGTTTGGCAAACAAGAAAAGACTGCCTTAGTTTGTGATTAAACTATCCTTCTCTTGTTGGATGAATTACTGTTATGCACAAACGTACTCACTCAAATTATGTACATATTTTAGTAATTTTATTAAATAAATGGAATTTTTAACAGCTCCTGCATGAACTATGTATCATCTGTAGAGGCTGAATTCTTGGTATAATCAGATAGGGGTGGTGACATATTCCTTTAGCAAAGATTCAGAGCTTCCCAGACAATCAGTGCTGTAGATGTGAAACCATATTCTCCGTATTGTTTTGCAAGTCTTCTAATGTTCATGTAGGCAGAGAGGAATAATTCAGCCCAAGCCAGACTTCAGCGCCTGCATTAGATCTTGCTGTAACTGTTCAGGGGGAGGTCACTGTTTTTCTCAAGTACAAACATGAGAAAACTCTTGATCAAATTCATTGCTGTTTCATTTTTCAACATTAATCTCTTAATGGCTGCTTATGCTGATAGACTGTGGATTAGATTAATTCTGATTCATCTTTCAAAATCAATCTATGAATGGCCATCAAAGATAGTTGTGGCAGCTTGGAAACATGTTTTTTTTGGCCTTTATGGGCAAGGAGTTCAAAACCACTATGCAGAAACTGTCATTCTTTGGGGCTGAGACTTTTGGATTTCTTTTTCTGTGGGACATTATATGCATTAATAAACACTCTTTAACCAATGACCTAACTAACATCGAGTGAGTACTTGTATAAATTAGTCAAGTTTTCACTTTTCTTTTAAACTTCTGCCAGGCTTACATTTTTCCACTCTCATTATACATTTCTTTAGCTTAGAGCATACATTGACTTCTCAGATCTTTGTGTTTAGGTTAGTTCTTTTTTTGTTTTTAATGACTGCTTCTTGCTGGATTCTGCTAATATCTGTTGTTCTAAATTCTCTTTGGAAATAATCTTTTATCTGTTGCACCTATTTAGAAGTCAAAGACCTCCCTAATAGTACAAAGCTCAATAAATGCCTTTTCTGATATCTAAATAAACAGCAAACAATAAAAATGGCATATAGAATGAATGCATAAAACTAAATTGACAAATATTTGATGATTAATTTGGTTTGAAGGCACTCTTAGGTTGTGACTCATTATTTTTTTGTTAAATAATAACCTATGAAGGTGGTTTTCTTGTACATGATACATCTATAAGAGGCACATGCATGTGTACATAGCTTTGATAGTTACAGAGCACACATTGTTTTCTTCCTCTTTCTTCATCTTGTATACAGACTACAGCTGATCATCACCTTCCATGAACTTTTATTTTCAGAGGTTTTTGCCTGTTGTTCATGTAATTTAATTTCGTCTACTGTCAACCCTGTGCAGAGGCTATTGCTTCCTTCCAAGGTGCTTCTGTCTCTCTCTGTCTCCCCGTCCATATATAGCTCTCCAGAATTATGGCCGTGAGAAAGCTGTAAATGAGGGACACATTTAAATGCTAGTACTATTAACTTAGAAAATTAATAGAAAAAGAGGATGTGAATTAACATGTATTTTCTGAAGTAAAAGAATATTATAACTGCAAAGATTTTTAGTACTTACATACTGTAAACCACCACCTGTTGTAAAACAATTCAATTAGATGGGATAGAGCAAAATTTTGCGCCAAAATTAGGGACACCTCCAAAAATTAAGGACAAGAGAGAGGCATGCTTACACACTTCTATTTTGCATCTTCCTCCAGCTTCCTCTCTTGCTCTCTGGTAGTCAGGGGAATGGATTTTCATTTTTTCTGGGAAAATACCACTAAATCACAAATTTGGACTATCAGAGAAGGGAAAAACAGCACAGGATTGTCGTGGAATTTGGCATTTTTGGCCTGAGAACTATTTTACCACAGGATGCATTTCTGTTCATGTTTATTATTTAAAATATTGTCAGCTTGCATTATTGACTATTCTGTGCCAAAAATATGTTTTTATTTTCAATATATCTTGATGCAGAAGAAAATTATAATGATATCACCTTAATGACTAGAGACTACATTTAAAAATCATGGGTTTATTTCCCGGATTTCATCTAATAAAAACAAAATTTCATTTTTTTGGAAAGTAAAATTGGTGTCCCTGCTGATAGTCAATCATTTTTCATGAATGCTGATCCCCTTTTAATACTGTCCTGATTCCCTTATGATATTTCTATGTGTCCTGGCTCTAGATGCAACTTTTACTTAAATAAAATAGAAGTGTTAACAATTAGTACATCCGACTGGGGCTTAAAACCTAAGAATACATGGGGAACAGAGACAGAGTGAGATATCTTGTTTTTGTTGAAGTTTTACTCACAATTCACTCTTAGAGTCTTAAAGATATGCTACACCGATATTATTAGAAAAGAAAACACATATCTCTGTTTGCTATATGCTAGATATATTAAACACTGATCCTTACACTACACTCTCAACTGTATTATTTTTATATTAAACACCAGCTGTTGGCCCTAAATTTAGCCCCTTTTTGTTTTCCATTCTTACCCTCCCACAACCAGATTTATTTAAATCCATCCATCCTCAACGTCGTTTCCCATTTTGCACATGGGGTTGGGGTGTCACTTCAGCAGTGACAATCATCTTGAGCCAAGATTTACACTGCCGGGTGGCTAGCCCTGCCGTAGTAGTTCATTTATACCACATGCACACGTGTGTACACACACACACACACACACACACACACACACACACACACACACACACACACACACACACACACACACACACACACACACACACACACACACACACACACACACACACACACACACACACACACACACACACACACACACACACACACACACACACACACACTCTCAGCTTCGGCCAATTTAGAGTGTTCAATCCACCTACCACATGGAATGTGTTTGGAAACCAAAGCACCCAGAGGAAACCCACGTGACCACAGGGAGGACATGCAGACTCCACACAGAAGGCACCTCAGCTGAAAATTGAACTGGCGAGCCTCTTGCTGTGAGGCAGCAATGCTAACCACTGCACCACCGTGAAAACCAGATTTATTCAAAGGCTTTTGATAAATCAGAAACACGGTGTGTGAATATGAAATTACTTTAATGAACCTGAGATATGTTTAATTAGATTAGAGCCATGAGTATTTTGCAATGCATAGTGCTGCAGCTTGATGCAAAACAAGAGTAGGAACATAATTTAAATTGTGCCTTTTAATGAAGTGTGATGCTGGAAAGCCGATTACTGCTAAATCAGATATCTCTATGTACTTGAGTTGCAGTGACATCAGTAATGTTACTGACTTAAACCACAGTACAATGGGAGTTTTGAATTATTTTTATTGTTTTTTAACTAGAAAATGGCAAATCCTTGGGAAATCAGAAGTGTCAGTGAAGAACACAATTAAGTTACTATGTTGAAAGTGGGAGGGAATGTGGATACAGTTTACTGAAAAATAAATAAATAAATAAAGAAAGAAAGAAATAAAGAATGAAATGTATCTTGCCCTTCTATTTTAACTGTTTTTATAACAAGGTCTGGTGCTGCTGCTTACTTGACCATAACACTAAGCTTTCATTTGGCTTTACTTTTTTGGTACATTTTGGGCTTTACTTGCATTTATCCCTGACAGCAACAGCTTTAAATACATCATGCTGGCTATAATGTTTTGTACTTTTATCTAGCTTAGCACTGCAGATCTAGTGATTTTGTGTGTGTGTGTGTGTGTGTGTGTGTGTGTGTGTGTGTGTGTGTGTGTGTGTGTGTGTGTGTGTGTGTGTGTGTGTGTGTGTGTGTGTGTGTGTGTGTGTGTGTGTGTGTGTGTGTGTGTGTGTGTGTGTATATGTGTGCACATGAATGTGTGTGTGAGCCAAGTTGAAAAACATTACAACATTGCTTTATCACTGTCAGACATTTGAGGCGTTAATATACACTTGTTTGAATCAAGATGAATTACATTATTGGGGATATTATTATTTTATTTGATCTCAATCAGACAACTGAAACACATTGATATTATGGTTATAATTGATGGGTGCAGAGGAGTCTGCGGATAAACATGACTAATTCCTGCTGTTTGATCACATTTAAAAAGTCATTGTTGTAGGTTCATAGGTTCATAGGTTCATAGGTAGGTACTAGGCTATCTGCCTGAGGGCATTTATAAGCCTAGCCAGAGTGTGTCGGCTTTTGCTGCCCCATTCATTAATAAACTGAGCCTCTGTCAAGCAGAGCCAATGAAGTGATGCCAGGGGTGTATTTTCTGTTACCCATCCACTCGTCAAGGTTTCTCTTGAAGAGTGTTAGTGAGGGGCTCTGCCTAATGTAGTTAGGAATTTTGTTCCAAAGCATGGGGAGTCTCTGTGACAAGAATCTATCCCTCCAGCATGTTCTATTTATTGTTCTGGCAAGGTTTAGCTCACTAGAGCGCGTGGCTTACAGTGACTTGGATATCTTTAGGTGGAGCATGTCTATCAATTCTGAGTTGGACATGGCTTTGTAAGTCAGGCAGAGATCACCTCTGAGTAAGCGATATGCCACTGAGTACAGCCAGAGTTTTTTTCAGTCGGTCTGCATAGGACATATGTTTGAGGCCAGTAACCCTCTTGGTGAGGTACTTTTGTGGTCTTTACAGCTGTTGGAAGTGTCTTGTGAGGTACATCTCAAATGGGGCATTGTACTCTATGATGGGTCTGATGAGTGACAAGTAGAGGGGCACTATAACCTCTTTATTTCTAGATGCAAACCCTTTAGTAATTAGATGGGCCACATAGAAGGATTTCCTAACTACTTTGGCAATATGATTGTCAAAGGAGGGATTGCTATCTACCTTGGTCCCCAGATCTCTTATTACCTTTTCTGTATTAAGGGGGCTGCCACCTATGTGGTAATTCATTGGTGTTTTGTTTTTCCCAAATGGGATGACTATGCATTTTTTGGCATTTAGCTTGAGGCCATGACTTTGACACCAGGTGTCCGTCTCAGTAAGGCATTTTTGGAGGATGTCTGTGTCAGCCAGAGAGTCAATTATGGCTCCCAGTTTGCAGTCATCGGTGAACTTGGTTAGCCATAGTCCTCCTGTGTTTGCCTGTACTTCTGGGAAGTATATGCTGAACAGTAGGGGTCCCAGGACCGAGCCTTGCGGGACACCACTTGTGACTGGTTTAGAGTCGGACCTACAGCCTGCTATTCTTACTGCGTGAGTTCTGTCTGTAAGCCATTTGGCAACCCATCTTGTGACGTAGGGGTTTATGTTCAGGCTGGTGAGTTTTTCTATATTAACTGAGTGAGGAATGGTGTTGAACGCCTTGGCAAGGTCAAGGTAGGCTGTGTGAACCACCTTTCCCTCATCTATGGCCTTGGTGACTGTCTCAAAGAAGTCAACCAGGTTTGGTAGGCATAATTTGCCCTTAACAAAGCCAAACTGGGTTGGGTCAAGTGTTTGGAGGTTCCCAATGTCTTTGTTAATGAGTTCCATGATGATGCGCTCCATAGCCTTGCAAACCAGTCTAGTCAGGCTTATGGGGCAATAGTTACCAGGGTCAGTTGTGGCCCCTCCTTTGTGGAGCAGAATAACCATTGCTGTGTGCCATTCTATGGGCATGTAGCCTGTGGAAAGGGTGAGGTTGAACAGTGTGTTTAGGTGGGGGGTTAGTTTGTTCTGTAGTTCATGCAAGACACATCCTGGGACACCAACTGGCCCCACTGACGCTGTGTTTTTTTCGCTTTTGAAAGGGCTGTTTTCACCTGTGCGTCTGTAATTTCTGGGACACTACACTTTTCCGGTATTGTTGTGGGCCCTTTTGGAGGTGAGAGGGGGGTGAAGTTTGCACTGAATCTCTCTGTCAGGATGTTGGCAATATCAATAGGGTCAGTATATTTTGTATTATTTTGCACTAGTTCATTGCATATCTGCGAGTTACCACTTAGATTCTTGACATAGCTAAAGAAGGCTTTGTGGTTATCTTTTGAATCCTTGGCTATTTTTCTTTCGAAGTTAGCCGTGGATGATTTTATGAATAACCTTAGTTTCTTACTGATACTGATCAGGGATGTCTTTCCTTCTTGGGATTTGCTTTTTTTCTGAACTAGTTTCCTCCTTTTATTGTATAACCTGTTTATGGCAGGGGTCCACCAGACTGGTTTCCTTCTCTTAGGGGAGTGAGTCTTAGTTTTGCTAGGGATGGCATGATCCATGCATCCTTGTAGGTGCTCATAGAGTGCATTTGTAAAGGATTCTGCATCTTGGGCAGTGTTATCCTTTAGCATGGGGGCTGTGAAACTTACCACCTCTGTCTTAAGTAAGGTGAAGTTTGCTTTAGAAAAGTTTTTCACTGTGGTTTCCTTAGTTGGGGGTGGTGGTGGGGTGTGGACATCCAGAGTGATTAGTTTATGGTCTGATCTAACCAGTGACAGGTTGACTTCTGGTGCAGAACACCTGTTGCCCATGTTGGTGATGACCAGGTCCAATATGTTTTCACCTCTGCTAGGGGAGTTTACCAGCTGATCCAGGGCATTTGAGTTGATAAATTCCAGGAAGCACTGAGCCTGGGAGTTTGTACTCAAGCAGTTTTCCCAGTTAATGGTAGGGTAATTGAAATCGCCCAATATCAGGGTGCTCGGTAGGACCTTCATGTTTTCCAGTGTCTCCAGAAAGGCAGAGTGGTGGTCCTGGGTCATGGAGGGTGATCTGTAGCAGGCCACAATTTGCATTGCAGATTTGCCTGATGTTAGTTGCACAGGGATGATCTCAGAGGTATCATGCTACGCCACTAACCTGGAGGTGTAGGTATCCTTGATGAATATGGATACACCCCCTCCTTTTGTGTTTCGGTCCGTGTTCTGTGGCTGAGATGTGTGGTATGAGTTGTAGCCCGGTAGTGCTGGAGTGCTCTCTGGAGCCTTGAACCAGGTTTCAGTTACTGCACAGATGTCAACGTTCTCCATACTGAGGAGTGCTTCAAGCGCATGCATTTTGAGATTTAAACTCCTGGTTTTGAGTAGCATAACCCTCATTTTTTTATTTGTGCTGTTTATGGAGGTGGGTTTGACTTTTGAGCCTTGCCTAAAAAAGGCACTATGGGGGCAGCAAGAACCTTGGCCAGTATTTGAAAGTGCAAGTGGTCTCTTGCGAAGCAACATGGCTTGTCAAGCATGTCGTCCCAGGCCGACAGACACTGGATCCCCTTTGAATGACACCAGAAGCTTAGCCAATTGTTGAAATTGATAATTTTTTGTTTATGCTGAGGTATCATTCTTGGTGAGGGCAGGATGCTACTCAGGGTCAGGGTCATACCCGCTTGGGCTACATGATTAGAGAGCTCTTCCATGTCTCTTTTCATGTAATCCAGGGAGGTACGTCTCAGGTCATTTACATCAACATGAACAATGACAGAGTCATATTTGTACTTGTTCTGGAGTGACCTGAGTGCTTGTGTTATGTGGCGGATTCTGGCTCCCGACAGGCAGCTAACAGTAACCTTCTCCTTGTCCAGCCTAGTGAGTAGGACATTAGTGTGCCTGACTATAGAGTCACCTATTACTAGTGTGTTAGGTATGTTATTTCGCCTTAAGCGCTGTGATTGTGTAGCACATTGATTTTGTGTTTTATGTGTTGTCTGGTTTGTGACGGGAGGTGCAGGTTTTTTGGATGTCTTCTTTGGAGCTCTCTGATGCTTTTGCAGGTTTTTATTTAGAGCTTCTGAGTATTATTTAGTGTATTTATGTGTATTTTTTGCCAGTGCTGGTTTAGTAGGTCTATGTGAGGCTGGAGGTGTGGTGCAAGTGTTAACCTTCTCCTCATGACTCTCTGTTCCAGTCTTGGGTCGAGAGACCTTAGCCTCCAGTTTGGCTGTATAATTGCATCTCTCACATATGTTAGTGTTTTGTGGTAGGAGGAGAGTTTGTAACATTGCCTCAGGATACCCAGGTTCACCAGCTTGACTGGAGAGTACACCTGAAGTTGCCCTTTGGTTATGCCTGAATAGTAGGGTGAGCTGCTTAGTCGCTTGGTTGGTGAGGGGTGGATAAAGAGCCTTGCCCTGCTGGGCAATCAAGTATCGGGGTATATTAGTGCTTGCTATTAGGTCTGAGCAAGTGCTGGACTGTAGGATGCTTTTTGAGTGATTAGGTTGAGAGTTAGACTAGTTTCAAGGGAAAGACTGAAGAGGAGACTTAGTGGAGCTGGGAATAATTTAACCGTAGCTAACCGGTGCTGTCCGGTGTGCAAAACCATGCAAACGCGGTTTTAAACTACTAACGTCTGGGCTGGAACCACTCCTCCAGGGACAGATGGCTGCTCAAAGTTCCTCTCTCTCACAGGTGAACAGAGAAACTTCCCTCTATCCAAGTAAGGTATGGGCAACTCAGAAACTTGTAACACAACCCTGAATTCAGCACTAGCCTGAAAACTGGACTAGACTAGCTTAGAAGGGTGGGAAACAAGGAATGTTTTTTTTTTTTTTTTTTTTTGAAAGGATAAGGTAAAGATATTTAAGTTATAGCTTAGCAGGACTAGTGTATGCTTGTGCAAAACAAGTTGAAATATATGACTATTTCTATGTCATCACAAATTGTTCATTGTAGGTGTACACAGTCAAATAAGTATTAAGAACTAGTGGGTACAGAGGTAGACTTGGATGAAAGTGAATGACCCCTGCTGTCACTCAACTACATTTAAATTGTTACTGATCAGGTTTTGCAGAGCTAGTGTATATCTATGAGAAACAAGTTGGAATACATTTCTGTAGCCATTTTTATTGCAATCGGCAATAAACTTCAGAAGTATACACATTCAATAAAGTGGCAATGACTGATAGGTACGGAGGCTGTTTGTGGCTAAAAGTGAATGAACCCTGCTATAATTTTTCATATTTTAACAGTGATTGTTCTGGCTTTGAAGGATTTTTGTGCATTTGTGTGAAACAAATTGGAATATATTATTTTGTCCATGTTTTAATTTGATCACAAACAGAATTGTGAGCTGTATATGGTCAACAAAGTGGCTATATTTGGTAGATATGGATGCCATTTATGAATAAAATTGATTGACTCCTGCTGTTATTTGATCATAGGTTCATAGGTTCATAGGTTGGTACTAAGCTATCAGCCCTAGGGCCTATACAAGCCTAGCCATAACAATTCCCTGGTTATTTCTTCCCAGAATATTTACTTCCCTGGTCCCCTGTCTAGCAGGGCAACTGACGTGATCCTGGGGTGAATTTCCTATCTCCCATCCAATCATCAAGGTTCCTTTTGAAGAGGGCCAAACAGGCTCTCAGCTTGACATGTATGGGCAGTCTATTCCAGAGTATGGGGAGTCTCTAGGTCAGGAACCTATCCCTCCAGCATGTTTTGTTCATTGTGTTGACCAGGTTTAGATCCCTGGAGCGTGTGGCTCTGAGGGATTGGGATTTCTTTAAGTGTAGCATGTCCAACAGCACTGGGTTTGACATGGCCTTGTATGTTAAGCAGATATTGCCTCTGAGTAGGCGATATGCTGCAGAGTATGACTGGAGTTTTTTTAGATGGTCAGCATAGGGCATCTGCTTTAGGCCTGTGATTCTTTTAGTGAGGTATTTCTGTGGCCTTTCCAGTTGTTGCAGATGTCTTGCGAGGTACATACCAAACAGGGCGTTGTACTCTATAATGGGTCTAATGAGGGATGAGTACAGTGGGACAATGACCTCCTTTTTTTCTGGATGAAAAACCCTTAGTGATGAGGTGTGCCACATAGAAGGATTTCCTGACTGTTCTGGCTATGTGGTTATCGGAGATGAGACCACTTTCCCCCTATGTCCCTAAGTCCCTTATCACAGTTTCAGTGTTTAGTGTACTGCCACTTATGTGGTAATTCATGGGTACATGGTTTTTCCCAAAGGGGATAACTATACATTTGTTGGCAGTGAGCTTGACCCCATGGCTCTGTCATCAAGCATCTATTTCTGTAAGGCCCTTTTGTAGAATATCCACATCATTTGAGGATTCAATAATGGCTCCCAGTTTGCAGTCATCTGCAAACTTTGTTAGCCAGAGTCGCTTAGTGCTGGCCTGTACTTCAGAGAAGTAGATGCCAAACAAGAGTGATCCCAGGACTGAACCCTAAGGTACTCCGCTTGTTACTTGTCTGGAGCTGGATTTTGAGTTGGCTACTTTTACAGTGTGGGTTCTGTCAGTAAGCCAGTTGGCAACCCATCGAGTGACGTAGGGATTAATGCCCAGCTTAGTAAGTTTATCTATGATTCCAGAGTGGGGGATGGTATTGAAGGCCTTGGCAAGATCTAGATAGGATGTGTGGACCGCCTTACCCTAGTCCACAACTCTGGAAACTGATTCAAAGAAGTCAATCAGGTTGAGGAGACAAGATCAACACTTTATGAAACCAAACTGGGTGGGGTCCAGTGTTTGAAGGTTGCCAATGTCTTTGTTTATAAGTTTCATGATAATACGTTCCATGGCTTTACAGATCAGGCTCATCAGACTGATGGGACAATAGTTCCCGGGATCCAAGGTGGATCCCCCTTGTGGAGTGGGATAACTGTAGCTGTGTGCCACTCATTGAGGCATGAAGCCTGAGTTGAGGCTATGATTAAACATGACACTTAGGTGAGGTGCCAGTTCATTTTGTAGTTCATGTAGTACACAGCCCAGGATGTCATCTGGTCCCATGGATGCTGTAGTCTTAGCTTTGGAGAGTGCGTTTTTTTACCTGAGTGGCCTTGATTACTGGAATTTGGCCATATTTTGGTATTGAGATGGGCCCTTTAGGAAGTGAGAATGGGGTGAAGTTGGCACTGAATCGATCTGCCAGGATATTGGCAGTATCCTTGGGATCAGTATATTTAATGCTATTGTGTTGTAGCTCAGAGCAGATCTGAGCATTGCCATTTAGATTCTTGACATAACTATAGAATGCCTTGTGGATGTCCTTGGAATCTTTGGCAATTTTATTTTTGTAACTAGCTTTGGGGGATTTTATAAGGGATCTCAGCTTCTTACTGAGGCTGGTAAGGGAGATCTTTGCATCCTGGGATTTTCCTCTTTTCTGCAACAGTTTCTTCCTTCTGTTGTATAGTTTGTTTATGGCAGGGGACCATCAGATCGAGTTCCTTTTTTGGAGGAGACCATATTGGCTCTATTTGGAATGGCATGATTCATGCACGAGTGGATGTGCTCGTACAGTGCCTTTGTGTATGATTCAGCAGTTGAACTTTCAGTTCCCGTCTGCATGGCTGTCATGAAGTTTGTCACTTCTGACTTGAGTAGCATGAAGTTGGCTTTGGAGAAGTTTTTTATGGAGGTTTCCCTACTGGGGGATGGGGGTGGGATGTGGACATCAAGGGTGATTAGCTTATGGTCAGATCTGACCAATGAAGGGGTGACCACTGGTGTGGAGCATCGATCTCCCATGTTGGTAATGACCAGGTCTAGGATATTTGAGCCCCTGGTGGGACTATGGATTAGCTGATACAGGGCATTGGAATTTATGAATTCCAAGAACCATTGGGCAAAGGTGTTGGTACCCGAGTAGTTTTCCCAATTAATGGCAGGGTAGTTGAAATCACCCATTATTACGGTGTTTGGTTTTATCTTAATATTTTCCAGTATGTTTAGAAAGGTGTAGTGAAAATCTTGGGGCATGCTGGGGGATCTGTAGCAAGCTACAATTTGGATTGCAGTCTTACCTAGTGTTAGTTGCACCTGTAGAATTTCAGATGCATTGTGTTTGGCAACTACCTCACACCTGGAGGTGTGAATATCCTTGGTGAATATGGACACTCCTCTGTCTTTAGTGCTTCAGTCCTGGTTTGGTGGCCGAAAAGTGAGGTAAGAGTTGTAGCCTGGTATTGCAGGGGTGCTCTCTGGAGCCTTGAACCCGGTCTCAGTTACTGCACAGATATCGATGTTATCCATTTTTAGGAGTGCCTCGAAAGAGTGCATTTTGAGGTTTAGATTTCTAGCATTGAGTAGCATTACCTTCAGATTTTGCATGCTTATATCTGTTATGGTGGTGGTTTTGTCCTTTGAGCCTTGCCTAAAAAAGTCACTATAGGGGTGGTAAGAGCCGTAGCCAGTAACCTGAATCCCAGGGGCAACAGGTGCAGACCATCTCTGGCAAAGCATCATGGTTTGACAATCATGTCATCCCAGGCAGACAGATACTGGATCCCCTTTGAATGACATCAGAAACTTAGCCAATTGTTGAAGTCAATCATTTTGTCCTTATACTGTGGTATCATTCTGGGCGAAGGCACGATGCTACTCAGGGCTAGGGTCATAACTGCCTGGGTCACATGATCCGAGAGCTCTCCCATGTCTCTTTTCATGTAGTCCAGGGAGATACGTCTCTAGTCATTCACTCCAACATGGACAATCACAGAGTCGTATTTGTACTTGTTGTGGAGTGACTTGAGTGCATGCGTTATGTGGCAGATCCTGGCACCTGACAGGCAGCTGACAGTAATTTTCTCCTTGTTCAGCCTGGTGAGTGGGACATCAGTGCGACTGACTGTAGAGTCACCTATGACTAAAGTGTTGGGTACGTTGTCTTGCTTTAGGGGCTGTTGTTTGGTGGCACACTGGTATTTTGAGCTATGTGTCACTTTGGTTGTGACTGGTGTTTATTTGCGTTTCAGCTTCGGTGGTCCTTGTTGCTTGGGCAGGTTAATGTTAAGGGCCTACACATAAGTGGGTTTAGTGTTACTATGTGTGGATGTTGGTGGTGTGAGTTTTGAATGGCTATGTGTTGCTTGAGGTGTAGTGCAGGTGTTAACCTTCTCCTCTTGACTGTCTAGCACAATCTTGGATGGAGAGAGCTTTGCTTCCAGTTTGGCTATGTAAGTGCATCTCTCGCAGGTTGTAGTGTTAGGTGGTAGGAGGAGAGGGTTGTCTGTGTACATGAGGCAATTGCTGCATTGCCCCAGTATGCCCAGATTCACCAGGTGGACAGGAGAAATCACTGGAAGCTGACCCTTGGTCATGCCTAGTTCGGTGTTTCTTTTGTAAAGTACAAGAGCTGTTTTCCCTTACCTTGGCAAGGTACTTTGCAATTATTGGCTGTTTTGTGCCTACAATTAATTTCTCCTTATTAACAAGGAGAGTTGAGTGCTTGTATCAGTTTAAGGCTTCCTACTGATTTCCAGCAGGTTTTAGAGCAAGTGCTAGTCACAGGGATTCAGATTTTAGTGCTGCTACTGAGAAACCAGCTAGTTCTAAGGGAAACTTTGAAGAGCAGACTTTCTGGCACCAGGACTAGTTTAAAGTGCTAGACTAATAAGCTAATAAAAGTGCAGGAGAGCAGAGAACTAGCAGATCTAAGGGAACAAATTGAAGAGCACCGCTCAGAAGCTTACAAAAAGTCCTGGATACAGCAAATCTGTATCTGGGCTACATAGTGCCAGGAAAGGTAGGAAACAGTTTTTTTTTTTTTAGTAGGAAGTGAAGAGGCAGAAGATAATGAGATAATTCAATATGCAGACGCTAAAGGGGGGGCCTTGCTAAGTTCTCACTATTAACAGTAGAATGAGCTAATGTAATGTGACTGGGGGGGGGGGGTGTCCAGTATCGACTTTATATCAGAGGCGGGCAACTCAAAGCCACCAAGACATAAGACCACCACAACAACAGGGTGGGTGGGAAAAAACAGTTGTACAGATTACAGAGATATTAAATCAAAAGTGCAGACAATAATTGAGAATAAACTCTTATCTTTTCTGAATATCAGGCTACAGTCACTGACATAGCATGGTATGAACAATTTCATTTTGTTTGAGTGTGTGTGTGTGTGTGTGTGTGTGTGTGTGTGTGTGTGTGTGTGTGTGTGTGTGTGTGTGTGTGTGTGTGCACGTGAGCACATGCTATAGGGTAGGATGTGCATAAAGGAGCTACCAATATTCTTTCTTTCTTCCTTTTACCTGCTCTATCTGCCTTCTGTTTGCTCTGAAGACTGTTTATTTTCTCTGTTGGTTATTTTGAGTGCTGCTTACAACATTTTAGGCTCAACCACTGCTGTGATGTTTTTGGCTACCTCTGCTCCTGGGCATTTTGTAAGTAATTTGTGGACATCTTTTTCAACTATTGTTCTTTTTGGGTTCTCTAAAGAGTTCTATATGCAATACTTCTTGCCTTTTCTGTTAGTACTGTATTCAGTGTTCAGATTTTAGAACCTGCAGCAGATCTCTGGGAAGTTATTCCTTCTCTTCAACAATTTTGGAAAATTCCAGAAGCAAATGGCTTCTTATGGTCCTTTCTACTAGTATCATCATTCATCTAGGTCATCTCCTTTCCTCCTTTACCATACATGTTTTGTTCTTAAGTTGCAGTTGTTTATAATACTGTACTGATATTTTTTTTCCTATTGATATTTAATTATTTTATTTTATGTCCAGTTTTTACTATATAGTCACCCATTTAAGTCTAAATAATTGACCAACTATTTTGATTTTGATATTCAGTTTGACATTTCAGTCAGATTATTTTATTTCCCTTCTGATACTACCAACTCATGTTTGTTTTGTTATTTAATTTTATGAGCCATATTTTTTCATCAGGATGTAGTTACTTCTTATTAATTGTACAACCTTATTTGAGCTTGATTGTTTTTCTAATCAGTCTGGTCACTTTCTCACTTTCTTTCTGTTTCTACTTGTCTTTGCCTGTTTTTAAACCTTCCTGTGGACCCTTCACTTTTTAATTCTGTATGCTGTTTTCTGTTGCTTTGACTCTGGCTATCCCCTGTGTTTTCTTTTTCTGTTATTCTTAACCTTCTCTTCAATTGGGGCTACTTTGGCGTCCTCTTTGATGTCCTCATTTTTTCATCTGTTCCACAGTGTATGTCCTACTATCCATCTCAAACATTTCATCTCCATCATCTCAGGCTTCATCTCAAACTTCATCAGCTGTTTTGACTTCACTGCCCCGGACTCTATACTTTACAGTAATACTGATTTTTTACTGCTGTTTTTTACACCACATCTTTCAGATTTTTGAGGCTTCTTCTGTCATGCAGTATCCCTAACACTTTTTGTCAATTGGCTGTAGCTGCCCTAGTACATTCCCTTCTTGAGCTGAGAACTGCAAGTCATTTTCTCAACACTGAATTCATTGTGATCTTTTGTATTTTTCTACATATGCCTCTGGTGTCATCAATGTATATTTGAACTTTGGTTTGTACAGCAGTATTTTTACATTGTGCCCAGGCCTTTTGCGTTTATCAGTATCCATTATTCTTATAGTCTCCTTATTTTCTTTTCCTTGCATCTCCTGGATTTCTCTGGGTATATACATCTTCCAGGGTGGCATCGCTTTTTTTTTCTTTATGTATACTTACTACTGTGACAGGATTATTTTTTTTTATTATATCTGTATCTAGTTTATTATGACAATAAGTACTGATTTTGTAGCTTTTACTTATGATAGGTGCACTTGCTGTATCAGCAGCATTTTAATTCTGACTTCTGTTTCTTGTTCTACTGATGTGTTGACACTTTGTGCAAGCACAGGAGCAGTCAGTGGAGGATGGCCATAGAGTACACTTCTTGGTGTATGCATGTTCATAGGTTCATAGGTAGGTACTAGGCTATTTGCCCTAGGGCCTATATAAGCCTAGCCAAAAAGGTACCCTGACTTTCGCCACCCAAGAAAATTATTTTCTTGTGCCTTTGTCAAGCAGAGCCACAGAGGTGACCCCCGGGGTGAATTTCCTATTTCCCATCCAATCATCAAGATTTTTCTTGAAGAGTGCTAATGAGGAGCTTTGTTTGATATAGATAGGTAGTTTGTTCCACTGTATGGGAAGTCTCTGAGACAAAAATCTATCCCTCCAGCATGTTCTGTTTATTGTGGTGACACGGTTTAGGTCCCTAGAGCGTGTAGCTCAGAGGGATTGGGATTTCTTTAAGTGGAGCATGTCCAGCAGCTCTAGGTTTGACATAGTTTTGTATGTTAGGCAGAGATCGCCTCTGAGTAGACGATATGCAATGGAGTAAAGCTGGAGTTTTTTGAGATGGACTGCATAGGGCATCTGTTTGAAGCTGGTAATCCTCTTTGTGAGGTATTTCTGTGGCATTTCACAGGTGGATAGTAGTCTCTCCTTTGATAATCACATCACCACAGTAGTCAGGAAATCCTTCTACATGGCACACCTCATCACAAAAGGATTCTCATCCAGGAAAAAGAGGTCATTGTTCCCATCTACTTGTCATTAGACACATTATAGAGTACAACGCCCCTTTTGGTATGTACCTCACAAGACATCTACAACAACTTGCCTCATTAGCAAACAAGCTTTACCACAACAACAAAGGCTGTTCGGTTCTTCACTGACATGTCTGCTATGATAATGTCAACCTTCTCTTCTTCAGTCCATATGGGTACTCTAATAGTTTCTGAAAGGATTTGTCACTCTTTTTGGTTAGTGATTGACATTCCCAGTTATGATGAACTATTGATCATAATTTCAGGTATGTGCAGTATGAATTGTTAGAAAGACCAATGCCACTTTAGGCTTTGTTGGGTCCAATCATTTATGGAATACTTGACTCCTCTCTGAAGGCTGGGGTATTCCCATTGCTTTGAAGGAGGTTCTTGTTACTCTTATTCTCAAAAAAATATCTCCAGACCTTAATCCCCATCGTCATCATACTAATTCTTTCCATTTGACAAGGGGTCAGGAAGTTGCGTCAACCGTCACCATCTTTTCTGATTCATAGCCACTCTGCTACCTTCTTTAACAATCATGCCCAACTATTACAGGTTGTCTCTTTTACAATCTACTAATCTCTTGGATGGATGTCATTGTCTTCTATTGCCTTCTGTCGTGTCTCCCAAATCTGTTTTTGCAAATTATCGTCTTTTCCTGCACATGTGAATAAACCACTGTAATCTCTTATCTTTGTCTTTCTCTACAACCAAGGTTACTTTGACTTCTTCTCTCATTTCTTCTTCTGTTCCACAGTGTACCTCTTACTATTAATCTCAGATATTTTATTTCCATCACCTCAAGGTTCATAAACTGCTCTGACTTCACTGCCAATGATTCTGTACCATACAGTAGTACTGATCTCACCACTGTTTTGTACACCATACGTTTTAGATTTTTTGACATTCTTTTGTCACACAATAACCCAAACACTTTGTATCAGTTAACTGTAGCACCTCTCTGATTCTATCTTTGACTTCCTCATTCAGACTTCTGTTTTCCTTAACCACACCTCTCAGATAATTGAAGCAGTTAGTCTGTTCCACTGTTTCCCCTCTCAGTTTTCAGCTTCTGAATTTCCTCATTTATTGCAGCTTGTAGCTGTGATATTCAAGTAAAATTCAAGCCAATAAAGCCAAATCTCACTAGCTGTGGGCATACATGTTTCAGACTTCTTATGGCCTTGTCTGCACAGCATAAGTGGACTGTTCGGATAAGCTTTGGAAACACAGGGCCTGAATTTGTCCATAACATACTTAAAAAGGAAACAAATAGTCATTGGCATTCAGAGCTGCCATGTAGCTGAAACACCTGATGTCCTTAAGGGATCATTTGCATATATCCCATGTTACCGCTAATACAAGAGGTTTTAAGGAATCATACAGTGGAAAATTTAGCTTGGTTAGATTTTTCTTGTAGTTTTACTGGTTGGTTTGTTTGTGTGTCCTTGTTACTCATTGTTTTAGTTTGGTTAGTTGAGTTATTTTGCAGACACCCTAATGGTTATGGACATCAGCTGGGTACAACAACCCTGTGTTTCCAAAGGTTAGCCAATTGAGTTATGCTGTACTGATGAGAGTATAAGAAGGCTGAAACATGCATATTCAAAGCTAGTGGATTTGGCTTTATTGGCCTGAATTTGTGCATAACAGACCTAAAAAGGAAAAAAGCCATGGGCATTCAGTACTGCCATATAGTGGAAACACCTGACGTCCTTAAGGGGTAATTTGCATATATCCCATGTTACTTCTAATACAAGAGGTTTCAAGGAATCACACAGTGGAAAATCTAGATTTTTCTTGTAGTTTTTATCATTCATATTTATCTCAACATCCTCTTCTAACACCAAAAAACTGAACTTAGTAAACCTGGACCGTTTTGCAAAATGCCTACTAAGGACACTGTTTTCAACCTTTCTAACTATGCTGTAAGCATGCTGGTAGATACTTGTTCTAATGTACTTCTACATCTAGAATACATAAAAACAATCACATGCTTGCTAGCAAACTAAGTACACCATTCCTCTTGTGCCATAAATGAAATGACCTCCTACCAGCCATTGTTTTACTGTGATCACTATTTCACTTTCATTGGTGTTATTAATTTATTGGCATTGACTGCACATGCCACATTTAAATGTGCCACTGCACAGGCCCCTCTTAAGGAGCAAATTATCTTTTTTCATCTCAGACATGTTCTTCAAATTAAAATTTCCCTTATGCACAAGTTTTAATGTTTCAGCTACTAGTATCCCTGGAGGTAATAAATCCCCCAGTATTTTTCCATAATTTCTGAAATGGATTTGCTGCCAACACTGTGTCTCAACCAAAGTTTTATAAAAGGTTGGGTTGTCCTTATTAGTGTTTAGGTCTATTAATGTTTCAAGTTGTTTGTTGCTTTTCAAAACTGGAGGAAATTTAGTTCTTCTCCCTTCAAGTACAAAGTTGGCCTTGCTGTTTACCAGCCTATCAGGATATTCTCTCTCTTCCCCCATATTTCACCACCAGCTTTTGAATCTCATCATAAAAATGTGCTCAGAGATGATTTTTGAGATTCTTTTCATTCATACTGTTATCAACTTCATTTTGTGATATAGAGGAACACAGCTACTAAAATGTAAAAAGGATTCTGAAAATGTAGGTTTTTTGAAAATATTTGATATTAACATATTAGTTGATGGTGTCTTTATTACAAGTACACTTGGGCAATTTATCTTACCTCTTGAAGAACTATATGTAACTTCAGTGGTTGTTTCTAAGAATGTCAGAAATTCTTTCAGCAGTCTATCTTAACATGACCATACATCAAAGATGCCATTCAGGTACCTCAAATAATATTTCCAGTATCTAATAAATTGAGATGTAAATCTAAACCACTTTCCTCCACCACACCATGATACTGGCATAAATGGGGGCACAAGCCATCCTCGTGGCCACTCAATGTATTTGCTTGTAGTATTCCCCATCAAAATATACAAAACTATTGCCCAAGACAAACTCTATAAATAGTAATTGATACTTATTTCAAATGAGGAAATAAATGTTTTACATCAATAGTGACAAAATACTCACATCTGGTTAAATGTAAATACCTTTTCATCTCCAAAAAAATTCCAGGAATATTTAAGAACGTAATCCACTTTATCATGAAAACCTTTCAATTTTTCATTAATGTATTTAGAGCCAAAATAGAGTTCATATAGTGTCAGGGACCAACACATAAGAAACACATAAGAAACCAAGGCATCCACTATCCAAAAAACAAACAAACAAACAAAAAAAAGTATAAGAAAGTTTAATTAGATAAAAATCCAAACTGTAATACCAGTGGTGAAGCACTTTCATCCGTACAAATGGAACTTCACCAGAATCAGACAAAAAATTAGTTTAAATAAAAACAATAATTTATCATGTGACCATAAAAGGAAGCTAGATTTAAAGAAACATAAACTCTTGTGGCAAAATAATAATTGAAATGTAAATAGAACAATGATAGGTTATGAATAAAAAAAAACTATAAATATTAAAAACATGTTAGACAACACTATTAAACTGCCCCTTCCATAGAAGGCATGATTCCACAATCAATAATAAGTAAACCAGATGAAATGTGCATGCAAGACCAATTAAAAATAAATAAAAATACATATTTTCATTATTTAGCAGCTGTTAGTTTTAATACTGGAAGAACTGAAACTTATTCATTTAATCTTGGAGAAACAGAGGCATTCAAGCTATGTTGCCATATCAAATCCCTACACACGATCCTTGTTTCCCCAGGGCCCTCTCGCTCATTATGTAGGACAACTTCTAATAAGCCAAACATAAATTTAGTAAAAGCAGAAAAACGCTGTGTATCTTTGTAAAGAGAATTATTGGGATTACATTTAAGAATAATTATATTCACAAAATGGTCTCTTGGTCTTCCCAGTATAAATACATAGTGACAAAATACTCCGATCTGGTTAAATGTAAGTACCTTTTCATCTCCCAAAAATTCCAGGAATATTTAAGAATGTTATTGACTTTATCATGAAAACCTTTCAGTTTTTCATGTATTTAGCCAAAGGCTCAGCCTTTAATCCAGCTGCAGACACAATTGGTTGCATAGGCAGATTTGAATTGATTTTAAATGTTCCAAAGATAGATATAATAATCAGTCTACCAAGCTTAAGATATCAAATAAAGATGATGTGGCACAACTGTTAAACAACGATTTTTACAAGAACAACTCAATCTTTTTATACAACTTCACTGTTATCACTGATTGGACAGATGCTCACTCAAAACAGAACTGAAGATAAACCTTCACAAAAATTGAGGTTTGAGTTATATGCATACAATTCGAATCAAGTATATATTTTTTCCTTTTTATGAGGAAATAACTTTTCTGTATGTGAAAATTAATTTATTCAGGCAGACCTTCAAGCAAACTTGTGAAAAAAATACAACTTTTTGTAGCACAAGCATGAAAATTAAAGGGTGTTTTTGCACTATTAGAGCAAAAAGGTGGGGAAAATGAGTTATGCAGCATTAAATGGCTTGTTAGCAGAAACAAAATCAATTATTTCTTCTATTTCAGGTTTATTCTGCTATGTTCCAGTTCTGGACTCTGTTTCTACATACCTGCAGTATAGCCATTTACAAATAATCCAAAAATATGTGGCATAGGGGCCGTGGATATACAAAACAGAGGAATGCAGAGATGATGCTCCACTGAAACTTTACCTGCTCCTCTCAGTCAGTGTTACAAGACTCATCCAATATTTCTACAGTATGATTATGTTTTATCTACTCTCGTAACCTGTCTGCTTTTATTAAATCTGAAATAATGAATCCCATTAGGTCAGAAATTATTAACTGCAGGACATCAATATCCACTAAGGTCTACTGATCAAGTGGCATTTTCCCCTAATGAAATACAGTTTTACCCATTCAGTTCATACCATTTCTCTTATATGACCCACTTTTACCCTGGTATTTCAGGAGAAAGCTTTTAGAAAAAATGTCTTACAAACTGGAATTGCCTTTCAACTATCATCGGGAATGAGCAAAACTGTGTCTTCTTTAAGAAAATGCTTAAAACTTTCTTAAAAAATGTAATAGACCTACCAAACTAGTTGTTTAAAGAAGCCTGAGGGATCAAACTAAGCCATCCATGGGTAAATCCGGTGTTATCCTCATCTGGTTTGAATTATTACTATTGTATAATGACATTACACAAGGAAATGTCTTGCTTTTTCTAAATAATATCATAATATAAATGGACTTTAAGATTTTTTTCACTGTTTCTCTTGTAGAGTGTGTCTATATTGCACATGCATTCAGCTTGTAAGTCCAAGTGCAAGCACAATGCATACTGGTTCCTGTAGTTATCTATCTATCTATCTATCTATCTATCTATCTATCTATCTATCTATCTATCTATCTATCTATCTATCTATCTATCTATCTATCTATCTATCTATCTATGGGAGTTAGGAATGTGTATCCTGCTGGAATCCTGACCCATGAAATTGATGGTATTCTGTTTATGTGCTGTTGCTGTCTGAATGTATTACAGTATGTTCAGATGACAACAACAGTAACACTAAAACAGTAGAATTTACAACATAGAAAATCCACAGCTGTTGTTTTAGTAGTTAGCAGCTAATTGTATATAAGCAAATGTCTCCAATTTAAAATCCTCTATAGGAAATGGTTTCCATAGTCCACCAGTGTTCATAACTTCTCGAAGAGCTGCTAGTTTGAGAAGCACTACTGTAGGTCATCTAGTAGTATACTACTAAACACTCTCACTTAGACCTTTACGTGACTCTCTCCTACTCCTTTACATCTAATAAGGATCTGGTATAATGGATAGGTGCTTCCCTGTCATCTTTGTTTTTGGCTTGGTGGATATGGGCATCCTGAGGCACTGTTTCATGTTCACTGACAGCCATTTAATTTTAGAACAGACAAGCACAGTGTGTGAGATATGTAGTGACACAATGTCATTGGAGGCAAAGCTCTCTGGTAAGATGTCCTCCTTACAAGACTAAACAAGGAGAAGATGACAGTGAGCCTTCTGTCTGGAGCCAGGATCAGCCAGATTATCCATGCACTTAGATTTTTAAACCACAAGTACCAGTAAGGTATGGTCATAGTCCATATGGCAGTAAATGACCTAAGATGTACCATAAAGAGAGGCATAATGGAGCTCTCTGAATATGTGTCCCAGGCAGGTAGAAATCTAGCCTTGAGCAGTATCCTACCTTCACCAGTGTTGACGCCACAGTGCCAGCAAAACATGATTGACTTCAGCAGTTGGCTTAGTTTCTGGTCTCACAACAAGGGGATCCAATATCTGTCAGCCTGGGGAGACATGATCGCAAACTATGATGCCTTGCCAGAGAGGTTTGCACTTCTCAACATTTGGCTTCAATATACTGGCAAAATCTTTATCTCTCCTCATAGTTACTTTTTTAGGCTGTGCCAAGTTGTTAAACCTTCCAACAACATAACAAAAATCACTCACAACAATCTAAAGGTATACAGCTCAGTGCTAGGAGTCTAAATTAAAAAAAACTGCACTTCTTGGAAGCACTCTTCACCCTAGATCACGCAGACATATGTGCAGTAACAGAAACATGGTTCAGAACAATGTTAAGGACCCTGGCTATCAAAGGCTACAATGTTTTTCATACATTTTGATCCCTGTCAGCTCAGGATAAAAGAAAGGGAGGATATGTCTCAGTATTCATAAAGGACAAGTACACCGCTAGACGGGTCCAACAACATGGCTCGCTTGAGCTGCTCCATGTCCAACTAACCATAAATGTGACTTCCTATCATACCCTTGCTAGCTACAGATCCCCTACATGAGTCTGGAAAAACCACACCTACTACCTGAGCATACTGGAATCTCATAACATTCAGCCTAACACCATACTTATGGGTGACTTCAACTACTCCTCCATAAACTGAGAGACTTTTATGTCCCATAGTTCATTTGATCAGTGGTTTTTGGACATTGTCAATGCAAACACCCTGGACCAACTAGTTAGCTCTCTAACTAGAGGTACAAATATCCTAGATCTAGTACTAATAAATGTGGAGTGATGCTGCTCCCTCCCATGCACTAACTCCTCCATGGTAAGCTCTGACCACAAAATGATCTCCTTTAATATTAAAACTAACCTAGATACCACATCAAACTCCAAACCTTTTAAGAGCTTTGCTAACACCAATTACCTCAAACTAAGTGACAGCTTATTAAACTTTCAGGACCCTCCGAACCTGGATGACACTGAGGCCTACTCTGAGTTGTACACAAAAGCACTGTATGACCACATTCAAAGCTAAATAGAGAAGGCAGTACCTGTCTGAGTCAAACATATGATTACTGGCAAAAATAAACCACCCTGATGGACCCCTAGAATAAATAGGCTATTCAACAAAAGGAAAATATCCTCTCCAGAGCAAAGAAGGAGCAGACAAAACAGTGCAAAAAGACACTCACCGGTCTGAGCAAACAAATTAAAGAGCTGGTCAAATCTGTCAAAAGAAAACTATGAGGCAAAAATAGCCTCCCAGGTTAAAGACAACCATAAGGCTTTTTTTAATTATGTTCATAACCTCAAGGGAAATGCTCAGCAATACTCCGAGTTGGTCTCGAATAGCAACAGTTACACCCAGCCTGAAATTATAGCAAACCTGCTGGATGACAAGTTCAGTTCAAACTCCCCCCCCCCATCACCTCCTACCACACCCAAAGAAATACCCGCAATCATCCCCCTACCAGTCATTATGAGGGAACAGGTCTTTACTGCACTCGTTAAAGCCAAAAACACATCCTCCATGGGCCCCCTCAGGATTCCAGAATGATTCTTAAATAGCTTAAAACAGAATCTGTCAGGGCCACTAGAAACCCTCTTTAATGACAGCCTTCAGATGGGCTTTGTCCCAGAGAAATGGAGGACTATAACAGTTGTCTGTCTGCACAAGGGGGGCCCTTCAACTGACCCAGAGAACAGCAGATGTATAAGCTTGACGCATCTTGTCTGCAAAACCATGGAGAGAGAATTATCATGGACCTGATCAATAACAGCACAGAAACTTTCCAAACACTGGAACAGACTTAATTTGGCTTTGTCAAAGTGAGGTCTTGCCTGCTTAGTCTGGTGGACTTCTTTGAAAAAGTCACCATGGCCATGGATGAGGGTAAAATGGTGCATGCAACTTATTTATACCTGACCAAAGCTTTTGACACAATCCCCCACTGGAAAATCATAGATAAATTTACTGAGTTAGGCATAAACGCCTTCATTGTCAGATGGATAGCCAACTGGCTCAATGACAGGACATGTTGTCTGGTTAGGTGAATCCACTTCTGATAAGAAACCTGTTACTAGCAGTGTGCCAAAGGGCTCAGTGTTGGGACTCCACCTGTTTGGTGTATACTTCTCTGAAGTGAAGGTCAATGTTTGGGGCCACTGACTCACCACGTTGCTGATGAGTGTAAGATGGGGGACAACCACTGAATTTCCAAATTATGCTAACATCCTACAA
Organism: Protopterus annectens; assembly: GCF_019279795.1. NCBI lineage: Eukaryota > Metazoa > Chordata > Ceratodontiformes > Protopteridae > Protopterus > Protopterus annectens. The sequence goes on from NC_056739.1 coordinate 430,980,148, forward strand.
ATAGGCCTAAAAATGACAAATGACTGGTACCAAAACCATGGTCTGAGACTAAATGCTAAAAAATATGTAATTATACTCTTCAGTAAATCATTACCCCTGCAAATTATAATATTGATAACACACCCCTAAAAGTAGACCCAGTGGTGAGGGACCTAGGAACACAGATAAATTGTAACCTAAACTTTGACCACCAATTAGCTACAGTAGTGAGGAAATCCTTCTGTGTGGCTCAACATATAAGTAAAGGCATGGCATCAAGATCAAAGGAAGTCATAGTGCCATTGTATTCGACCCTCATCAAGTCCATAAACAAGTACAGTGCTCCCTTCTGCATGTAGTTACACCTACTGGAGCAACCCCAGAGGTTTTTCACAAAAAACATACAAAGCTTAAGACGCATGTCTTATGCAGCCTGACTAAAAGCCCTATCCCTTTCCTCTGTCTCATATCATTTTTGAGAGGGGACTTGTCTGATCTACAAGGCATTCTCTGATCCAACCCTGATGAAAATGTTACATATTCACAAGAATAATTATATGAGCGTTACACATTCCATGGACCTGAACCTTATTTGTGACTCTAACAGAACTTGCTGGAGAGACATATTCATATCTCAAAAGCTACCTCGTCTGTGGAATAAACTTCCCATCTAACAACCCATCCCTCACTCTCTTCAAAAAGAATTTGGGTAAATGGATGGGAACCGTAAAGTACCCAGGGTACTACCCATGTCCCCTATGGACAGTGGCAGTCTGTAGAATGATTCAGGGCTCCAACACCGAAAGACCCATTACCCTGATACTACCCCATCCCATATCTGGAGGTTTAAGATATAATATTGTCATATCTTGGGTATTATTAGCTAGGCTTGTAAAGGCTCTTGTGGCATTAGCCTAGTAATCACCTATGAACAGCATTGATACTTACTCTTGGTACAACCATTACCAGCTATCAAAACCCTTTTGCATGAGGAATGCTGGATATACAGTGGACATGCTGATTTGTCTGTCCAAACAGTGTGCAGTTTTGAATAGTAATGAGTTAGCATTGTATAACTGGTAATAATGCCACACACATGTTGAAGTACTACAGCTGATACCACAGTTTTGAATAGTAATAAGTTAGCATTGTATAACTGGTAATAATGCCACACACATGTTGAAGTACTACAGCTGATACCACAGTTTTGAATAGTAATGAGTTAGCATTGTATAACTGGTAATAATGCCACACACATGTTGAAGTACTACAGCTGATACCACAGTTTTGAATAGTAATGAGTTAGCATTGTATAACTGGTAATAATGCCACACACATGTTGAAGTACTACAGCTGATACCACAGTTTTGAATAGTAATGAGTTAGCATTGTATAACTGGTAATAATGCCACACACATGTTGAGGTACTACAGCTGATACCACCACTGCTTTTAGCGTTCTTGCAAATAAAAGTTTGTCATTTTGCAAATCGGATATTGCACCTTTCCTTTTCTAAATGTACTATAAATGCTTTATATGAAATTCAAGAATAGTGAAATATATCAGGAAATGTCTAACAGTGCTTGCATCAGCATCGTACATGCTGTGTTTAGGGTAGGACTATGGGTAGGGCATGTACAAAAAAACAAAGCTCCCACTGTTGTTAGAATAGTGCTGCACCTGGTTTCTGTGTTTTCTTCACTGCTTACTCCACAAATCTTCCTAAAAAAGTTCCTTCATGAAGATAACACATTTGTGGGTCTGTAATCTACTGGAGGAAGCCATTCAAGTCCTCAGAGTTCTTGCAGTGAAAAACCAAGGAGGGACAACATGAAGAAGAACTTGACAGATATCAGTCATGAAACAAAAAAGGTAAATAAAAATATCAGTCTGTTTAGTGTAAGATGGATAATATTTCCCTTTTACATCATTAAGGTCTTGTGACTCCATGCAGGAATAAATCTTGTCAGGTTTAACTGACATAACCAATACTATTCATCTCATTAGCAGGGTCAAGTTGTACTTTATTCATACCCAAGCTTTCCGTTTTGTAGAACTCCCATTATATGCTACTTCTTAGTGATGCTGGAAATTTTCTTTGTACATACATGACTGGTATCACTGCAGGATCTGTGGGAATGTGATGCAGACCTGGTGAATAGCCAAAGCCAGTAAATACATTTCAATAGAAATTAAACAAATTAAAAAGTGTACACATACACACCATGAAGTCTTATCACTATTCACAGCTTCTAGGATATTCCAACTATTTAAATCTAAATCTTATGTTTCCTAATATATTTGCAAGTGAGCAACTTCCAACCTAATAGCATCTTATGGTCAGAATGAAAATACAGATTGCATATGATAGAGTTCAGCTTATCTTCTTTCTTCCTTACGTGCTTCAAATATTTGAAAAGATATTTCATTACCCTCAAATCAAGTGTCTGACTTAAGCACAATCTAATTATTTATTTATTTTCCCCACCAGAGCTTTGATTGAGCCTCCTGTTTCAAAAAGTTCTAATTTTCACTCACTTGCACAACTGCACTCTTCTGCACCTACAAATGCACACTACTGAATCCTTTTCACAGTTTTGTTCCACCAAAGCATTCTTTTCAGTGGCAACGTTTCTTGCCATTTTGCACTTTAACAATCTGATTTTGTATGCTGCAGATCCTGTATAACTGAACCAGTGCAAATAATTTCCTTTTCTTATGTTTATAACCACGCCACATGGAAAACCCTTCACACAAATGGTTTTCATACTTTTCAAAGCTCATATTCTCTCTGATTCTGCCTGATCACATTTTCCCTTCTGTACAAAATTGTACATACTTACAGCTCTTCATTCATTATTTAACTTGATTCAGAGTAATTTTACTGACTGTGCACATATAATGTTCAACATATTGATAACTGTTGCAGTATCCTTAGCTTTATGGGTATATCCTGCCAAGGGTATAACAAGCCAAAGCTTCAAGGCACCTTCCATGTGCCAAAACTGTCAAGCAGCTTGAGCTTGCTGACTGAAAGACAATTTTTACCACCAAGCTCTTCAGAGCTTTACTGCTTCTGAAGAGTATGCTCCTCTGAGGCTTTCTAGGATCAACATTTAGCTTGTGCTCTTCCTTTGTTGGGGAAATAAGTTCCCTTTGTGGGAAAACACCTTCCATTTAATAATTTAGAAGTCTAAACCAGAAACTGCACTCGCTGGAAGCATTCCTCACCTTGGAAGATGCTGACATTTATGCAGTCACTGTGACCCGGTTTAAGGCTGAGGAAAACACCCCAGCTATACCAGGTTACATTTCCTTCCAAACGTTCAGACCATAAACTGAAGGCATGAAAACTAAAGGAGGTGGTGTATCAAGATTCATTAAAGTTAATTACTCCTCTAGATTGGTTAAACCACATGATTCTCTCAAATTACTTCAAGTGCAGTTGACTGTAGGTAAGATCCTTCTTCAGGTCCTTGCCAGCTATAGGACCCCGTCCATAAATCAGGACATCCACTCAGCCTACTTGGATCTACTTAAGCCAATCAATATACAACCAAACAACCTAGTTTTGAGTGACTTCAATTACCCATTCATTAACTATGTAAATTATACAGGCTCTAACTCACTTGCCCAAGGGTTCCTGGACTTCATTAACTCCAGTGCCCTGGAACAGCTGGTTGGCATACCCACAAGAGCTCAAACATCCTAGATCTGGTGCTCACCAACATAGGGGACTGCTGCACCACCCCCAGTGTGTGGCCATCCCTGGTGAGATTTGACCACAAATCAGCCTCGCTAGAAGTAACTGTAGCACATAACCCTTACTTAGCAACAACTAGACTAAAAAGCTTCTCCAAGGCCAATTACAACTCTTATGTGACAGCATAAATAGCTTCATAGCCCCTCCCCCCAATGATGGAACAGACACCTATGCTGAGTTATACATCAATGCTTTATATGAGCACCTGTACAATTGCATTGACTCTGTTGTACCTGATAGAATCAAAGTAAGATCTTCAAGGAAAAACAAAGCTGCCTGATGGAAAACTGCCATTAATAGGCTATACAATAGGAGGAAGAAATTGCTGTCAAAGAGTAGGAAAGAATGGTCTCAAAACTGGAAACACTCCCTCCTCAACTTAAATAAGCAAATAAAGACTCCTAGTGAAGTCCTCCAAAGCTAACTATGAATCCAAATTAGCTTCCCTAACTAAGGATAACCACAATGCATTCTTTAGTTACATCTGTAACCTCAAAGGTAAGGAAGGCCCAGGTTTGCGCTGAACTTGTAGTTAATGGTACAACATATACAGAACCTGTGGATGCAGCAAACCTGCTGACTGACAGGTTCAGTGAAAACTTCACTCCTCTGTCCCAGCCACATATACCCCAAAGCATTCCTAACACCTGTCCCCCACCTAGTATCTCCATGGAGCAAGTCTTAAATGCCTTATCCAAGGCCAAAAACAAAGCATTTATGGGACCAGATAACATCCCGAGCTTTGTTCTACATGAGTTAAAACAGGAATTAGCATCACCATTGAGCAAGCTTTTCAATCACAGCCTAAGTAATGGCTTCACCCCAGTAGAATGGAAAACAGCTACAGCCATCCCTTTGCACAAAGGAGGTGCATCCATATACTCTGGGAACTATAGACCCATTAGCCTGACCAGCCTTATCTGCAAGGCCATGGAATAAGTCATCATGGACCTTATTAACAAAGATATAGGAAATCTCCAACTGCTTGATCCCACCCAGTTTGGCTTTGTCAAGGAGAGATCATGCCTGTTAAACCTGGTGGACTTCTTCAAGATAGTCACCAAAGCCCTAGACAAGGGCAAATCTGTGCATACAGCCTACTTAGACCTAGCCAAGGCCTTTGACACAGTCCCCCACTAAGGCATCATTGATAAACTCACCCATCTAGGTATCAACCCATATATTGTCAGGTGGGTCCCAAACTGGCTCACTAATAGAACTCATATGGTCAAAATAGGGGACTCCACCTCCTCCAGCAAACCTGTAACCAGTGGTGTTCCACAGGGATTGGTTCTGGGACCGCTACTGTTCAGAATCTACTTCTCCAAAGTACAGGCTAAAACTAAAGGACTGTGGCTGACAAAGCCTGCTGATGACTGAAACTGGGACCAATCATTGAAACCCCTGGCAATGTCAACATCCTTTAAGAAGATATTACGCAGACTAATGACTGATGCCAAAGTCATGGTCTTAAACTTAATGCAAAAAAATGCATTATAATCCCCTTCGACAAGGGTGATGTTCCTGCAAATTACCACATCAGTAGCAATACCCTAAGCACATAGTCAGGGGTGAGAGATCTGGGCAGTGGGCACACAAGTCGACAGCAACCTTAACTTTGATCACCATGTCTCTATGGTGGTAAGAAGGGCATTTTATATTGCTCATCTCATAAGTAAGGTTATTGCCTCCAGATAAAAAAGGTTATAACCCACCCTGTACTCTTCCCTCATCAGGCCAATAATAGAGTACAATGCTGCCTTTGGTATGTTCCTTTCCAAACACCTATAGCATAGCTGCATGCTCAGAACCTCCCAGATGATGCTAACATGAGATTTTAAATTCTCATTTGGACAGAGATTAGTTTTGACCCCTCTGCTGCAGAGGTAATAAAAAGTATGATAAAAGGGGTAAGATGATACAAGAAATCTCTAAGATTTTTCATCACTCCTTTTCCAAATTTTCCAAGGGATTTTCTAACTCATCATTGAATTTTGGAAAGAAACAAAACAAATAGTTTCAGGAAAAATGCAGGTAAGGAAACATTTAAGAAGAAATGGCCAACGGATTTCCATGAAGAATTCTGGAAACTCCCAAAACCAATCAGAGTCCAATAAATCAGTGACTGTTTAAGAGGGTCTGTTACCCCCTCCGACCCTGGCACCACCTTTTGTATTCTAGAAAGTCTGAATCTCCACTTTTCTCTTTGGCAACAAATAGTTTCAGACAAATGGGTTCTGAAGATCATTCTTCAAGATTATAGATGGCAATGTGAGGAAATCCATCCTTTCCAGGGGTTAATTCCTCATCCTCCAGACCAGATCAGAATCTCTTGTTTCCACTTGCCCTTTATCACATACTGTCCTATGGAGTGAAAGAACCACTCCCCCCTTCCCAGGTGGTTAAGGGGTTTTATTCAAGGATGTTTTTAATGCCAAAGAAAGAAAATGCTTGGAGACTAGTTCTAGAGCTTTCTTTCCTTAACCTGTTTGTAATAGTTCCCAAATTCAAAATGATGTCACTTTGCAACCTGTTTCCTCTTCTTCCTCCTTCATGTTTCCTACTAACAATATATTTAAAAGATGTTTATCATCACATTCTTATTCATCCAGATTTCAGGTGTTTCTTAAGATTTTATGTGTCTGGATCACATTATCAGTTCCCTGCCTTACCCTTTGGACTATCTACTGCACCAAAAGTGTTCACAAAGTCTAACTCCAGTTATAGCTCATTGCAGGCTACAGAGTGTATTTCTCCATATTTAGATGACTTGCTTATCTTTGCAGAGTCTTTTTTAAAGTGTCAGGAATGTCTGTCTTGGGTGAGAGATCTCTTATGCAAGCTGGGGTTCTAAGAGAACATTCAAAAGTCTTACTTGACTCATTCTCACAGGATTGTGTTACGGGGAAGTCAACCAGTCAACCAGATACCACAGTTCAAAGAGCTTTTCCTCCACAGGAAAAAAATAGATCTATATCTAGATCTATTTCTGGGATTCTCCACTCAGACTTTGGTCACTACAAGGGAATACTTCAGGATTTTGGGTCTCATGACTTCTATGATATAGTGGTATCTGAAGTCCCTTCAGTTCCAGCACCAACATCCCTTGTTTTTTCAAATCTCAGTGCTGGCATTTGTTAGAAGAGAAATAATTTGGTGGAGACAACAGATATCCATAAATCTTGGTCTCTCTTTCTCCCTCCATGTTCCAAAGCGTTCAGCTAGCATAGACACCTCAAACATTGACTGGGGAGCAGTTTCAGGAGGGATAAAAGTGCAAGGTGTGTGGGACACTGAAGACAGATATAAACACATAAATATAAAACAGATTGTTGCTCTGATCAAGGCATTCAACTCTCTGAATCATCTTTGGTCCCTGGGACCTCTTCCGGTTGTTATAGATAACACCACATGTGGTGCATCAACAAGCAAGGGAGAACCAGGCCATACTCCCTCTTCAGTCTAGCTGTGTTCACTTGGTATAGAGCTTCACAGCACAATGTCACTCTACAGGCATCCTACATTCTGTCACACCAAAATTGTATGGCAGACAAACTTAGCAGGACAAGGGCAGACTCTCACAAATGGAAACTAGATCAAGGGGTCTTCCAGGATTTGGTGAGGAGTTCCTCAAGCAGACCTATTTGCCTCCTGTTTGAACAATCAGCTGGCAAGATTCTGCTCCTAGACTCCATGCAAGAAGGCCTGGAAGACAAATCCCTTTTCTCTTTCTTGTAAAGAAATGTTTTGCACTGCAGCACTGATCAATGTGATGAACTCAGTGCAGCTGAGTATGCCGACTTCCAGTAATATCCAGGGTACTGATGAAGATTCAGAAAGAATCCTCCAAGATCATTGTGGTGTCTTTCTTCTGGCCCAGGCAACTGTGATACTCCCTTCTTTTGGAAATGGCCAATGGCAGTTATTATAAGCTTCCTCACAGACTGGATCTTCTTACACAAGAACAGGAGTGTTTGATACACCCTGACACCAATCAACTTCAGTTGACTGCCTAGATGATAGGGTCTTAATTCCTTTTAGGCATCTATTTACTGAGGATGTGCAGCTGACACTAATGGAGGCAAGAACATCTGCTACTAGAAAGTCATATATTAGCAAATGGAAAAGGTTTTCCTGGTTGGCGCTAACAACATAAGCAGCACCCATTCAGGGCTAGTTGATCTCTGGTTTTACAGTATTTGTGTGAGTTATTATCCCATGGCCTTTCTTACTTCTCCACCAAGGTTCATTTATCTGCAGTTTCAGTATGCCTGCCCATGGGTCCTCCTCTTTCAATGCATTCTTATGTCAAAATGTTTTTGAAAGGAATCTTGCAAAAGAGGCCTCCGAGAAAACCAGTGGCCCCTCATTGAGATCTTAATTTTGTGTTAGAGAAGCTAAAACTTGCTTCATTTGAACTAGCTAACCTGACTAACTTGAAACCATTTACATGGAAATCATTTTACTGATTGCTCTCACCTCTATAAGAAAGGTATCTGAGCTGTATGTTCTTATGATGAGTCAGCCCTATCTCATTTTCCAGGGGGACATGGTTTCTTTGAAAACCAATCCTTCTTTTATACCTAAAACGGTATTTGTGTTTACTTTAAACCAAACTATCCAGCTCTCCATTTTCTTTCCTGAACCCAAAAATGAGGGAGAAAGGATAATCGATACCTTAGATGTCCACAAAAAACTCAGGTACTATCCTGACAAAATTAAATCTTTCATATATTTGGATTAATTGTTCATTTGTTGTGAAGGTAAGAAGAAAGCACAACCTTTGCCAAAGCAGACTATTTCCAAATAGTTGTTTGAAGCTATTACCTTTTGTTATACTTACTACAACAAAAGTAGTCTAGGCAGGGTCAATGCCTACTCTACCAGGACCTTGAATTCATCTATGGCTTTTTTGGAAAGGGTTGGATTCTAGAAGTATTCTAGAATGTGCCACTTGGTCCTCTGTACATACATTTACAAAGCACTATAAGCTTGATTCCTTCTCTGGGTAAAGATCAGGCTTTGCAAGTATCATTCTCCAGGGGGTCCTGGAATCTTTTCTTTCCACCTCCCAAATGCAGTAAGCTAAGTATAATCTACATATATATAGGTAAGGCTCCTGCTGCAGTGATCAATATGATGAACTCAATACAGTTGTGTATGTAAACTTATAACAGTAAATGTTAGAATGATCACTGCTGCATTAGCCACGCCCTCCCTCCTTCCCCTTGTTTTTTTGGTATGTTGTTGATGCCAGGGTGTGGTTGTTTATTTTTGTTTTTTTTTAGCATTGTCCTTTCAGGGCTTAGCCTCCCACTCTCTGTTGGCAGGAAAGCTATGAAGAACTTGGCACCCAAACTTGTCCTTTATTCAGGTCAGCTCAAACTGACTGACAGTTTGGACCTGTAGAAGGTGCCTTGAACTTTGGCCAGCTGGTATATAGCTAAGATTACTTCAACAGTGGTCATTCAAACATCTGCTGTTAAGGCAAGTTTCCTTAAACAACTCTGTTTAATATTAAATGTGGTTCTTGTAAATATCTGCACTTTGATTATTTTGCATACCAAGCACAACTGCATCTTGTGGTTATGAATCATGGAACTCACCATATTTACAGTATTTGTTTCAATTCTTTATTTCAGTAATATAAGCATGAATGCTTTCCATGGAACGTTTGTGTTCTCATTAAGAACAGATAGTGACGATATGATAATTTTTTTCTCAGCTTGAAATAATACTGAAACGTCTGCAACATCACATGTATAATTTGTTTCTCTTCCTGGTATTCATTTCAATCAATTCTAACCATGTGACATGCAGAAATGACACACTGTACCTTCACAATTTTTTTGACTATCCATCTTATAGTCAAGAAAAAAATATATCTATATCCACAACTTCCAGTGTTCAGATAAAATGCCTTGCAGAAAGAGTGCTATCCTGGAGAAATTTATTTTGTTTTAGAGGTGAAACAAAATAAATTCTTATCCAATCATACATGGTAATGCTGGTATAAATATAGAAAATATGTCATATTTTTGATAACTTTTTGCAAACATTCCTTAATGACTGCAGGCTTGTACATCCCCCACTGCGCATGTGTAGTATATCCTGTCAGATTGCGGATGTCCCTTTTTCTCCTTACTTTTAGAGCTTAGACTTTGAAAAAACTAGTTGGTATACTCTTCTCAGCAGCAAAGTCTCCTGTTATGACAAAACCTCCTTTTTATTACATCTTCTAACAATACAACTATCCAACCTGACACCCACACAAAACTCCTAGGGGTCATTATCGATGACAAACTAAAGTTCAACCTACACATACTCCAATGTATAAAAAAACAAACCAGAAACTAGGTCTGCTATATCAGAACAAAAAAATTCCTAACCCCTGAATCTAGACTTACCCTGGGCCAGGCACTCCTCCTCCCCTCCCTCTTATACGGCGCCCCAGTTCATACCAATATCCAGGCCTCCACTCTAAACAAGCTCCAACAGACTTACCATAAAATACCCAGATTCATTACTAACTCCCCATACAATTCACACCACTGCATTTCTTTAAACTCTCTTCAATGGCTTGAACTTCCCCAATTTCTGATATCTTATCAATTTCATATGCTACACTCTATTCTTTATAAACCCTCCTTCTGTCCATCTCTATCTTCCTTAGTCTCCATCTACATCCCATCCCGGACCCTCCATACTTCTAACCAACAATTACTTGATATCTACCACCCAAAAAGGTCAGTAGGCAAACTACTCTACAAACACTCCCTTGCCCATGCTTGGAACAAACTTCCCCTTGACTTACGTTCAATCTCCCACACCTCACACTTTAAAAATTAACTAAAAGCTTATTTTCTCAATTCCAGAACCTGACCTTGCCATGACCCCACCTAGTCTTCCTTCCCTTTATGTACCCTCAAAAGGACCATACTTAGTACCTCATTACACCTCTCTCTCTCTCTCTCTCCAGTGTGTTTACTATGCATTTGCATAATTTTATACAAACAAAAAATGTTTATTGTTGACCTATTGAACTATAGCAATGTAAAATTGTTACTTAACTTCTTTTTAATGCAACTTTAACTTTATCCATGTAACCCAACATATGTGAATCTTTTTGCTATAACTGCTATATTATATTAATATTATTTAAAATTGTACTTGTTTAAAATGTACTACTGGAGCTTTTCTCCTCGAGTCTCCACTGAAAATGGGCCACAAGCCCAGTTGGACAAACCCGGTTAACAAATGTCAATAAATAAATAAATAAATAAACTAATACATGATATGCAGGAACTCTGCTTTCCTGAAGATTATAATATTCTAGGAACCAATGAATTAAACAATTTTAAGGCATTTTGCACTTCCCAATATATGGGACTGAACTCTGACACTGTTGTACCCTGCAATAAGCAGAGTAATCCAAAGTACTGCAGTCCTGATATATTTCAATGCATAAAATAAAATGTGATCATTATTTAGAGTGTGGATGAAACATGTCTCACATTCCTGCCAGGCACTCAGTGTTTAGGTCAATTTACTAAAGAAATGATAGCTAGACAGGAGGTGATGGGGTGTCATTGTTTAGAGCTTACTTTTTGGATAGCCTAGTCATTCTGGAAAACAGCTGGCCCTATGGCAAACAGATAAAGTCATGACGTGAGATCAGTTAACAACTTGATGATAGGAGGAGTTACAGTGATGGTACATGTGAATTGCTGATGCTGGCTTATCCTTCCTTGGTAGAGAGAAGCAACCCAGTCTGTTACAATGCAGACACCCAGCAGGGGCTGGAAGTGATAGCTTACAGGGCCAAGGCTGACAGCCCTCCAAGAAGCATGTTTGTTTAATACAACTGGAAACAAACATACATTAATGGGTCTAATGCTGTGGGACTCCCACTTATCCAGACAGCTGTTGGGGTGTTAGAAATAGTCTAGGCATAAAAACATAAAAGCATAAAAGCACAATGCTTGCAAGAATGGCAATTCTTTCTAGTCAGAAGGTAGAAATGAAAGTTTTAGGGAGAAAAAGACCACCCATCAATATCTAAGTACAATCCAGATTCATCTGCAAAACTGAATCATTATTTATGTACATTAACCCCCAATAATAACAACATCAACCAGTTATGCCTGCTGTACCAGGTAAGGTAATGTCTTTTTCATCCATATATCCATATTACTTGATATAGAAATGGACAAAGAAAGCAGTGTAACTTCTGTTCCATTACTCTGATTTTCTGCATTGGTACACTGGTACTCTGAGGAATGCCCTTCAGCCAGTTACAGGTTGATAAACCCACATCTCAAGCATTTGTAGATTATCATAACCATACCTCTCAGTCTCTTAGAGCAAGAAATCTGGACAAAGCCATAAATAGTGGGGGGACAAAGTCCCAAAAATAGAGACACTTTTTAAATATTGCTCCTACAAGCTTAGAAAGTTGATAAAATAAAAGTTTTGCATTAGCAATAATTTTCTGAAGCATGTGAAGACTGAAACTCAAATGTCCGTCATTATTTTTTGACTTCAGTCTTTAATTAATTGCCAAAGATTTGCCAGAAAACCAACATTTTATGAAAAATGGACCAAAAATATGATGCACAAATCTGGACATTTTGCAAAAATCTGTACAGTTGAGAGGTATGAATAACCCTCAATAATATTATCATTTTCTTGGAGATTGACCATACCATATAATTGTGATTCAATTCACCACAAAGCAGGAATTTTGTCAAAAATGTATAGATGGAAATACTTTGGTTTGGTCATTTGCAAAATGAAAATGACATTAAGGAGTAAATGATTCACAAGAAAAGAAAATCAAGGATAGGTTGAAGTAAAAAGGGATACTTTTGCCTCCACCCTGGAAAAAAAAAACATTTTCATCTAAAGAATTGAATTATCTTTGATTAATTCATCCACTATTCCAGAAAACCATATAATCTGTAATTTGCTCAGGGTAATCTAGCCCAGTATAGCTAGTTTTGCTACCTAAATAATTTGCATGTGCTCCTGAAATGGATTATTTGCTACTCACCTACACCATGGCTAAGAAAGTCTATCCCCAAAGCAGCACAGAACCTGTATTGAACATACGGTTTCACCTACTATAAATAAGTATAAATGCATCTGTTGTTATAATATGTGATCAAAAGTTCCCTTCAAACAAAATTCCTACAAGTAAAGCTCTCTTCTTACCCTGTATATCTCAAGAAACCCCTTTGCAGCCCACTCCAGCTGTATTTTGCTGCACTAAACTTCAGAGAAGGAATATCAGAAGATGGATTCAGTCTTTCAGTATACTGTTAAGTTTGTCATTTACCCACTGTCCAGTTTACTGATCAAAATATCAACTACATTGACAGCATGACCCAGAGTCCATGGTGGTTTCTGTTGCATTTGATGAGGTGCTTTTTTCTAATCATTACCAGTCAATGCACAGTCAGCTAATCCATTATCTGCAGAATCAGTCACAAATTCGAATAAGAACTTGATAAGGCATATGAGTACTCATCTTTTGTTTACTTTTTGTTAATCAGGTAGGTAAAGTGTAGCAAAAGGTCACTATCCAGATAGGAGTCAGGCCTCCCTGTAAAGTGCAGGCATTCGAACAATGATAGTCCCAATCGAACAATTAATTACAGAATAGTTATAAACATGTCAGTTCTTACAGTGAGACAATGTTGTCAAACTCTTCAGTGTGTATCAGAAAATACTAGCATTATTAAATGTGATAGTCCTGCAAATTGGATATTCCTGATACTTTATTAGTCATCCAATTTAAGTATCCACCAGTGATTCTCTTTCTGTGAAATTATCTGTTTTCTCCATGAATGAACAACTGTGGAAGTAATTATAAAGTAAGGCATTTGTGGGTACAGTGGGTCTTGTCCCCTGCAAAAAATTTCCATTTTTTTAAGTTAATTGAGTCAAAGCTTCGACTGACCTCTTTTAGCCAATTAAAGTTTTTTGTAGTTAAGACTCAATAAAACACAAGAGCAACAAATATTTAAATTAAAAACAATATTATTCAAACAGTTGCTGTACAATGGCACTTGCAGAGTAGTCTGGGAAGTTTTCCTAATGCCAGAGTGAATGACCACCCCCCTTACGTATAAATACTACCCTGTACTTCCTCCCTGAAAGGGACCTAGACTGTTTGAGAATAACCAATCAACAAAATGCAAGTATTAAGACAGTGGCAAAAAGAATGTTCCTAACTTACCTTGAGATGTTCAACCCATAACTATTCACAGAGCTATTCCTTTAATTTAAACTCAAAATCTGAGATGCATTTTCACCATTTTATCTAAGGATGCACTCCTTACTCAGTCATTTTTATTCCCAGTAATATCTCAGTTTTAATACGGAGTGCTTGTACTGATCGTCATATTATTCAGCATCTCAATCAAGTGACTAAATTCAACCAGGTGAAAAGTTTTGGTGATCTCCTTGAAGACTGCTAGACTGTACATGCCTTTATCTATGTTTGTATATTGGTATTAGTAAGTGACCATGCTGCCTTTGGGAGTACTGAAACCTACTCTAATACTGCCTTAATAAACTAAAAGGACCTAATGTTTGGAAAAATACTTCTTTGTTGTGTTTCAGCCAACATGTTAATTATGCTGTCAGGACAAAGGGAAAAGGCTGTAAAATACTAATTAGACTTCGCCCTTCCTTGACCTTCCCTGAAAACAGGAGTAGAAATGGCCTTTCACAATATCTGAAGAACAGACCCAGAATTTAAAGAAAAATTAAACGTATTGGCAAAAGCACAAAAATGTATAGAAGTGCACAGACACACACACACACACACACACACACACACACACACACACACACACACACACACACACACACACATGTATCAATCTATAAATAAAAAATAAATGGGCTAAACATATATCTTTACAATATATTTGTATAGTTGGACTATGTTGCATAGATACAAAATGCATGAATGGAAAGTATGTAAAATGCAGTGATTAAAACACTTAGTGCAAACTTGCTCTGCCATGCTGTTAGCGTGTTTGTGGTGCTGTAAAGTAATGGAATGTTTGAGGAAGTAATCCTAGCTTGAGGCACTACCAGTCATTACACATGCATGCATGGGCAATCACTGATTTTAAAGCAGCACTATATTACTGTGAGTTTCTGCCGATCCCAACTGATTATATTTGGGTTTGTCTTTTATGTAATAAGTGCAGTCTGAGTCAGCTTTCACAGTCATATGACACCAACGAAGCATATTGCAGTTAAGTGTTCCTGCTCCACTTTGGATACCAACAGTTCCATTTGTATTTTATTTACTCATTTCAAACATTAACGTTGGCTGCTGGTAATACTTAGGGCTGCAAAATGGAAGCTCTTCAGGGATCAGAACTGAGACTTATAATGAAGACGTCATCTGAGGGTTTACTAACAGCACTGAAGTACAGAAAAGTTCTGGGTTCAAAACTGGGAGATTACATAGATTAGTACCAGTGAAGGGAGGGGGTGTAACACTTGGACCAAGTGCAAGGATTGACATCAACAGCAACGTCACAGCCGGAAACATGGAGGCATATGACCAAGCACTGTGTACAGCATGTTCAGGGGCCTGAGGTAAATGTTAGAATATTCTAGGAATAAGCACTCTTTATTAAAACTGAGATATTACTGGGAGTAAAAATGACTAAGTAAATGGAGCATCCTTAGACAAAATGGTGAAAAAGCATTTCAAATTTGGGATTTAAATTAAAGAAAGTATGCAGTTATCTCACAGGTCAAGAAAACTGAACAAGCCTGCCCTTTCTGCAGAATGGCCATGATGTGATCTACTTGGGGGGGCAGCACAAATACAAACAACTGGGATGGGGAATTAATGTCCAGATTCATGAAATATGAATCACAAAGATGAAATAGCCTCATAAATGCAAATGCTGGAAGTTAGAATTTAATGGGACAAGAATGCAGGCAAACAAATACATAGATCATAAGCTGCACATCCCACTGCCCAGAGTTTATTTTCCAGAATCTCTGCTTACAGATTGCATGTTAAAAGACATTTCAATAGACTCACTCCCTGAAAAAGTGCTCACCCACCCCTTAAGCCTTACTTTGTAAAGAATTAAAAAGTAAACACTTGAAAATTAAAAACTGGCACACAATGATAAAAAAAAATAAAATGGTGCAACATTTGATCTCAGCTTAAAAAAACACTGCAGACAAGCAGCATTTACAGAGACTGCATATTGTGGTTAAAAGTTTACTTAGCTGCATTAATATTATTTAATATGGGCTTTTCAAGATATTCCCTTTTATTTCTTCTGGAACTACTCAGAGCATGATTGAAGATATTAATACACTCTCATGATATGCGCAATTAAGAATCAAAGTATAATGCTAGGGGGGACAAAAGCTCCTAAAGATATGTATAATGACATCTTTCAAGGCACTCATTGAACATGTTTGTCTAAGGTTACTTCTTTTCTTATAATAAATGCTCAGATATCCTATGTGGAAGTTTGCTATGTTTGCTATATTTAACTTTTGATTGGGATTATACTTACTTTTGTTGCAAAGCCCTGAAGCTACCTCTTTGAATATACACATGGCCAATAGCATCTGTGCAAACCATGTTTTGGTTTATATATTTTTTTCATTACAAGCATTTCTAGATTTATGAATGCAGCATAGAATTTGGGTACTACTCATATGAGAAAAAATATTGACTCTAGGATGCATGGGCTTCTGATCAATTACTCAATGGTCATTTCCTGAAAAAAATGAGTCAGTCAATGATTTGCTTTTCATGGTGGCTTGTTTTTCTGTGAGGACAAGCAACCCCCCCCGTCATTCATTTCTTGACAGCATTAGTTCTTAACCACACTCTTAGACTTGATTAAGTTGCAGCAGAAAAAAACAGATCTCTGACTGCAGTGACCTCCACTAGTGAGTTCCTTTTGCACAAGAGATAATATAACTTGCATGTTCCCAGATTCTTTTACAAAAGTGAGAATTACAGCCCAGAATTTCTACATCAAATTGCCGTATCTAGTTCCTTGGTTTGGAAGAGATCTCTGCACCCTTGTTTAAATAGTATACAAGTGTAACTGATCCATTTAACTGTAGGCATTGCCAAAATGGACTTTCAAACCTTGCTGTTACACTGATTAGATTTACCTGTTTACCACAAAACTACATATAAAAGTTGTTGCTCTAGTACTATGTACATACCAACTCACAAATCAAATTTTGTATACAGGTGCACTCCTACTCAAGGAGGAGAACGTTAGACTCTACTAATCAGCAAATGAAGAATGCATTGCATAATTGTGTCTTTTACTCTGAATTTTGTTTTTTATCCCTTTCACTTAGTGGACTAATGCAATGACACCTGGACTTCACAGAACTCGCCTATTCATTCTTCCTGTAGGACTAAAACTTAACCCCTAAGGCAAAATCACCAATTCCCCCTCCCCATTCTGGATCACATGTGTCGTAGGCTGGGCAAGAGTACTATCACCCATTTGTTCCTTGTCCTTAAGGTCAACAGCTTGCCAATTCGGGGTAAAGACTGGGTTCATTACTTAGAATGAGAGCCCTAAAGCCTGTTTGCTCCCTGGTTTTGAATTCACCAGCCCTAGTTGTCCTGAAAGGTAGGGGTTGAGTGTTAGAGAGCATGTCATTCAGAAGGTCAGGTAAAGCAATCTAACCCCCTCCTCATTGTGACACAACAGTCTTTGCAATTGCTGCCTTCTCAGGGTCACATACATGTGTCCTGCTGCACATGTCATCCCTGTATGCAGTGAGAAAACCCCTAGACACTCTGCTACCTGCAGTACATCATTTCTCCAGCTGATGTTGCCAAGGCAGTGGGCCAAAGTCACCTCTCTCCCCTGGGATACAGGAGCCAGTGTCAGTCGCTCAGACACACCTGCATTAGCCTGGTACTTCCAGTGCCTATGTTTCTAATTAAACATAGGTAATTTAGGTTATAATTGGGGTCTTATCCCTCTACATCATGAGGTTGGGCAAGTTACTTTGTATTTCTTTTTTTTAAATATAATGAGCTATAACAATTTGGTTTTGGAAATGCATATGCTAAATACATTATCCTATATTGATTTTTGAAGTCTGTATAATATTACTATATACCTGTCTAAATGAATATAACTGCATTGTGTCTGGGTCATGTCTGAGCAAATGAAGCTCCCACGGCAGTGCCTTGTATTTGTAGATAGCATTTGTTCTGGTAATCTGAACATTTAAGTGACATCAGGCACAAAAAGCTCACAAATGCTTTATACATGCAAACTGAGGCACATAAGAATGCATCCTTTAACTTTACTGTGATAGACAGAATTATTGGACAGAGAACAAATAAAACAGGTTAGCATCAGATTCTGAATAGTAAAGAAAATACATTGATTTTCAAACTGGGGGGTTGTTTTCACCAGGGTTTTAATGAATACCTTTAATTGGAATTGTTAATTAATTTACTAATTTGGAACCTCACCTAGTGGTTACTTATAAAAAGGAGAACAAGTGTACATATCGTTACTGCACTGAAGAAGGCTTTGTAGTTTTTACAGCCGAAACTGGTCTTTTTTCTCTCTTTTTTACTATGCCTTTGAGCTAGTCTTTGCAATAAATTTCTCATGCTACAGTCTGCTGGCTCTCTATGTTTTGTACTGCTATAAGGTCTTTTTGGAGCTGTGCAGTTGCCGTACTTGCAGGGACTGCTTTATCTACTGATTTTCTGTTATTTTTGTCACTTTTTTCAGTTACAGTCATGTTAGCTCTTGAATATCTGATTATTAAAAAAACAGGTACTATGTGTATATGCATGTACAATTTCTAGGATAAGTGTAAAAATGTAGCTGCATTACTAATAAATGGCATCAGTGAATCAGGAGATATTCCCATTTTTTTCTTTAGAGAGTATGTGAGCAAACTTTTGATATCGATCTATGTATGTGTATAGATGGGTCGACTTTGACACACCTAAAACCCATAACATTTAATTTCATAACACTGAGACCAGAACATCTAAAACCCATAACATTGAATTTTATAATATCTAACACTACAAATCACAAGAAAATAACATCCCCTCCACATATAACAACACCAAACTACCAAACACACTTTTTACTATGTTTCCCCCCTGCAGCCCCCATGTGGGGGGCTGCACCCCCCACACCCCCAGTAAATTAAATATACCAACTCCAAGATTTCATTACAGTGGGAAAAAGTAAATTTCCTAACCCAACTGTATCAAGCCCCCCTGCATAAATGTAGTAAAAAGTGTGTTTGGTAGTTTGGTGTCATTATATGTCGTTATATGTGGAGGGGATGTTATTTTCATGTGATTTGTACTGTTAGATGTTATGAAATTCAGTGTTATGGGTTTTAGATGTTTTGGGTTTTAGATGTTCTGGTCTCAATGTTATGAAATTAGATGTTATGGGTTTTAGATGTTTTGAAGGGGAGCCGTATATATATATATATATATATATATATATATATATATATATATATATATATATATATATATATATATATATATATATATATATATATATATATATATATATATATATATATATATATATATATATATATATATATATATATGTATATATATATATATATATATATATATATATATATATATATATATATATATATATATATACAGAGAGAGAGACAGAGAGAGTGAAGAGAGAGACAGAGGGGGGGGGGAGAAAAAAAGGAGAAAGAGTACATATGTACAGTTTGAAATGCAGTTAATCGAGAACCAAAGGTCCAGAATGGGCTTTAACATGGGTCCTGCAATAGGGCATGTCTCATGTTCTTCTCCTGAACATGATTTACAATGGATCTGGAAGGATTGCAAGTCAACTCTTTTTTGATTAGCCTAGCTCGAAAATTCATACCTCAATCAATTGAGCCTTGACCATGTGAGTGTAACCCATACGTAAAGCGTGCTGCTTATATGGAGACTGTAATGTCAGCAAGTTAGTCCATTTTTTTAAATTCAGCTCACCTTTTAAGAAAAAGTATTCACTCCAGCAATTGCTGATAAATAAAACAGTCTTCTTTATACAGTTCATATACAGTTCTTTTAAGTAGTAAAACATGCTGTTCTTTTAAAGCAGATGAATAGAATGTCCTGCTGACAGTTTTGGGTGCAGAAAATCATTTACCAGCAGACAGCTGTTGCACTCACTGATGCTTCATCTTGTTAATTCAAGTACCAATACAGGACATAACATAGTTTAGTCAGCTCCAAACTAAAAAATAATAACAGCTTGCCTTCTACAGTTTTACATAAGCAGTTCATAAAGGAGATAACATCCCTAACTTAATCTGTTACAGACTTTTAAAAACAGTTACAGCATAATCTTACTTGGCTGGCAACAGTAGAAAAAGCATAATATTTGGAGGCTTTCTCTACACATACCTATATATGGAAAAAAACTCTCTCTGATTCCAGGTAATAGTGCCCCCCCCCCCCCCCCCACCACCACCCTGTAGGAGCAGCAGAATGTCTTCTTTACTGCATGGAATTGAGACATTAATTTTGTGGGGCAAGATCCAGGCCTCCCCTGTGTCAGCCTAGTGGTGAGCTACAGGCATCTTCCTTCAACCAGGATGGTCAAGCCATCAGCTGCCGCAAACTCTCATCCTCCATGGCCAGCTCTACCAGGACCTTGAGGTGATAACTGAACAACATATAGCATATGTTGTAGACCTACTATCTGATGCTTAACCAGCAGAAAACCTTATTATTTCTATATAAAAGGTGGAAAGAAGGATATAAGAAAGTAGGAAAGAAGTGATAGATAGATAGATAGATAGATAGATAGATAGATAGATAGATAGATAGATAGATAGATAGATAGATAGGTAGATAGATAGATAGATAGATAGATAGATAGATAGATAGATAGATAGATAGATAGACAGATAGACAGATAGATAGATAGATAGATAGATAGATAGATAGATAGATAGATAGATAGATAGATAGATAGATAGATAGATAGATAGATAGATAGATAGATAGATAGATAGATAGATAGATAGATAGATAGAGATATAGATGCAGCTATAAATATAGATAGATACATTTTTGCTGACAGGTGGTCAAAAGTTCAATTTGAAGACCAGAAGAAATGGCGGTACAGCTCATTCAAAATCAGCTTATCACACAGTCACACATATGGGCTTTTTTCTTTGCTAACTTGCAGTACAGAATTTGCCCTTTTCCCCACTGTAGTGTACTCTTGGAGTTGGTATATATAATTTGCAGGGGATGGAGATACAGAGGGCCTTGCTCCCCCTGCAAAGAAACATGTTTTACTTTTTTCAACTGGCTGGTGATTGATCACTTGTAGTTGACCACGTGCCATTCAATATTTTGTTTTTCGATATATGGACATAGATAGATAAATGTATATAGATACAGATGTCATATCATATATGGGTATATGTCATTTGGCTGAATAACAATTTTATTGAATGGAGACTTAGTGTGTTGGAATGACGGATAGCCCATTTAGTTGAATGACCATATGACTGAAAGTCCATTTCATTGAATGTGGCATAACTAGTCCAAGGTAGTTCTGCAAAACCGGAGTAGGATACCCTATCATTGGAGGGTGTGAGGGTCATAGCCCCCCAGCTAGTTTGGGTTTATAGTGTCTTCGGGAAAGAGTTAGTCATTGCTGCTGTAAGTGTGTATGTCTATGGTTTACAAATGTATTTTTTTGAATCTTTCAGTCACCTCCCCTAACTATACTAACTCCAGGATTGTACAACAGTGGGGAAAAGGGCATATACCTTTTAGTTGCCTTACAGTACTCTACACAGTGCCAGTTCTTCACTTCAGTGAAATGAGATTTGGTGAAAGCATTTTGAGCTTTTAGCGATTTGGTCAGGGTAAATTCAAATTCACCGAAATGAGCTTTCAATGAAACAAAGTAGACCCATGTGTGTGTGTGTGTGTGTACATATATATATATATATATATATATATATATATATATATATATATATATATATATATATATATATATATATATATATATATATATATATGTGTGTGTGTGTGTGTGTGTGTGTGTATAAAAACACAAACAAAGGCTCACATAGTGTGTCAGGGACCAGTAGCATTAAACTCTAAAACATATCCAATCAAAAGGAGTAAAACATAAACATAGATGGGTATATAAAAAATTTACCAACGTTTAAAAGAAATTTAAAAGGACAAAAATCACAGCCAAAATGACAACTGTTAAGAGGTTATGTTTCTATAAATAGGACCTTATCAGAATAAAAAAAAATATGAATGTGTGTGTTCACATCTGGTTATATGGTGATGTTCTTTTATTTGTGTACATAAATCACATTTCAAGTATTTTATTTATTTTCAAAAAATATTTTTATCTATCATGGATTTATGCCAATATTGGTAGTTTGGAATGGCTTGTTCAATATTGTCTTTAACATGTATTAAGGTTTTTTTAAATTTCACGCTTTTAAATTTCACACATTGCTATCTTGTTGATTCTGTCATTTATTTGGATGTCACACTTTGTAAGAATAAACTCAATGGACAGTTTCAGTCAGTAGTTTACAGGAAACCCACTTTCTCCAATACTTAACATTTTAAAAGTTGTCATCCTTGGTTTTGTAAGAAAAATATTTTCATAGGACAATGAGCTAGAATTGCTAGGATGAGTCCCAGCTATGATACATTTAGCTCTGAGTGCGACAATTTAGATAACATGTTTGTGGAGAGGGGTTATCCATGCAACTTGTTAGTTAAACCACAGGATGAAGTATCCCAAGGTTGGAGCACCAAATATAAACCATTGCTGGGTACTGATCCACAGGACGATTCCTTGTGATCACCTACTACAAGACAGATGGACAACAAAGGATTTACTAATTCTATGGTTATTACAAACAATGAGGAATCTAAGTTTGTGTATAGGAACTGGAATATTCTCAAGGTTGACAAGGATGTATTTAAAACTTTAGGAGGAACTCCTAAATTTGTTTACAAAATGGGGTGAAATTTTAAAAATCTATTTGAGTATAAAATATCTTCTGATCCTTGGCGACTTGGAACTACTATCTTTTGGTTTTACAGTCTATTTAGGTTATTTGCTGTGTTATCTTCTGATATGAGCAGAACCCCCCAGTGGTACTCACAGATGTGATGCTCGTAGCCAATGATCTTTTGTATTAGAACAAGATTGCATTAAACTAGACCATTCCTATTATTCCAAAATCAACCTTGCTCATGGCAATTGTGATACCAAAAAGGTAATTTATATTGCCCTCTGTTTCAGTTGTTCAGGTTTTTAGATCGGGAAGACCAACAGACAATTTCATAAAAGGGTTTATGAATACAATTATGCTATTCTTAAATGCAATCTTAATAATTCTTTATATACACATACACAGAGTTGTACCGATTTTACTAAATTTATGTTCAGTTTACTAGAGGTTGTCCCACATAATGACCAAGAGGGTCCTTGGGGAAACAAGAAATGAATATAGAGAATTGATATGGCAACTCAGGTTGAACTCCTCTGCTACCCTAGGCTTAATGAACAGGTTTCAATTCTTCCTGTATTAAAACCAAGAGCCACAAAATTATGAATGTGTGTGTTCACAGTTATTTATATGATGATATTCTTTTATTTGGGCAAATAAATCACATTTTGAGTATTTTACCTACTTTCAAAAAATATTTTATCTATCATGGATTTATGCCAATATTGGTAGTTTGGAATGGATTGTTCAGTACTGTCTTTAACATGTACTAAGATTTTATTTTATATTTTGACCACAGCAGGGTTATGTTTTTAACATGGATTGTAGTGGTTCATGGTCCTTTATTTATTTATTTATTTGACATTTGTTTACCGAGGTCGTCTGACTGGGTCTACTGAACCTGTTTTCAGCAGAGGCTGGGAGAGAAAGCTCCACATAAAGTACAATACAAATACAGTATAATCTAATACAATGCAAATGACATTAGAAATACTATACACAAAAAAGATGAAAGAACATAAACTGTGTTACAAGATATCACAATATATACTACACATCTAAACAATTCTATAGAGTTAAAACATTATAGACAATAATAGTCACTGTCACCATATACATAGCTTGTGAGTAGATAGTGTCCAAAAATAGTACGTAGGTAGTGTAGTGTATGACTTTGACTGTTATAGTACATGAAAAAAATAGAAATCTGGATTCAGTTAGGAAAATAATAGCCAGAAAGATAGTGAGTTAAGAAGAACAGAGGCATTACACTCTGAGCAGTAGCTTAAGGATATGGTATAGAAACAGAGAAGGAGTTAGAATAGCCTTAGGATCTTGCAGCCTGTGAAGGATTGAAGTATGACAGAAGAGGACGATAAGGCTAGGGAGGAAGAAGAGGAAGACCTGAGCATTAGGCAGGCTTTATGCATGAGCAGAGCCATGTATTTTTGTGATGATTATTTAAAGAGGCTTTGAAATGGGTTAGGCCAGGTATAGACCTGGTAGCTAGAGGTAGTGAATTCCGTAGTATAGAGACAGTGTATGAATACAGAGAGTGACCTGGTTTTCTTGTAGGTTTTGAGACAGCTAAGAGATTTTTGTCTTTTGATCTTAGGGATTGATTTGTTGTGCAAGGTGTGACTAGATTGGCTAGTGCAGGGCAGGCAGTAGGTTTGAAAATAAGGTTGTGCAAGGTGGATAGCTGAATAAAGGCAAGTTGGTTGGGGAGTTCAAGCCAGTTTAGTTCTAGTAGCAGTTTAGAGTGGTGTTTGTGATATTTAGAGTTTGAGGCAAACTTTGCAACTTTGTTGTTGCACTGTTCTATCTTGCTTAGGGTAGTAGTTTATAAGTTAGTTAGGATAGGAACACCGTAAAGAAGGGAGGGAAGCAATAATGTTTTTGCAAGGGTAGTTTTGGTTGCTGCAGTAAAGAAATGTTTGTTTGTACATAACAGTCCCAGTTTTTGATAAGTTTTCTTTACATCTTACTGTATACAGGGGTCGAATGAAAGTTTATTGTCAATGATAACTCCTAGAAGATTGGTTTCCTGCACTATTTCTATGACAGTGTTGTCAGATGTAAGGATGGTATAATGATCAGTGACAGGGAAGGTGTTTTTTGGAATGAAAGAGTACTAGTTTAGTCTTCTTTGGATTAAGAAAGAATTGGGCATTTCTTAGCCAGGATTCTACTGCAGTAAAGGACTGCTGAGTTTTTGAAAGTAGTTCTGGTAGTGATTGAGCAGTACAGATTATGGTGGAATCATCACCGTATTGAATGAGGGTTCCAGGGTAAGAGGCAAAGTGAAGTTTGTTTGTGAAAATGTTGAAGAGTAGGGGTCCAAGGATGGAGCCTTGAGGGACTTCAGTAGGATTATGCAGAAAGGGCGACAGTTCATTGGACCATTTCACTGCTTGTTTATGATCCTTGAAACCATTTTACTTTTGTTATCTGAGAAGCCTAAGTTAGACAGTGTGTTCAATAGTAAGGGGTGAGACACTGTGTCAAAGACCTTGGACAGATCAAGAAAAACTGAGGCTGTATAACATCCTGCATCTTTGGCCTTGTCCACTGTGTCTGTAAAGGGTAATAGAGCAGTAGCTGTGCTATGGCTGTCTGAAGCCATGTTGGGTTTTGGTTAAAAGATTGTTTTGCAATAGATATTGCATACATGCTGATGGATACCTCTCTTGAGAATTTTGGATATAAGTGGCAGAATGGATATAGGACGGAAATTGAATGGTTCAGAAGAGTTGCCTCCTTTATGGATGGGAGTGATGTGAGATTGTTTCCATATAACAGGTACTTCTGATTCAGATAAAGACCTATTTATAAGGATAGTGATTGGGTAGGCAATTGAGTTGGCAGCCAGTTTGAGGTAGTGTGGTGGAAGATTATCAGCTAAGGTGGAGCAGGGTTTTAGTTTTTGTAGCCGTTTCTTAATGGTGTCTCTGGGTATGGGCTGAAATGAGAATGGGGTTCGTATTAGATTTTGTTGAGTAGGGGGGTTATTAATGACAAGGTTAGAAGTAGTTGATGGTCTAGGGTTGGTGTCTGAATAGACTGAAGGGTTCAAGGAACAGCATTAGGGATGTTAGTTATTAGGTCTGATATTGATTTTATGAAGTGCTTGTTAACGTTTTGGCTATTTTTGATGGAGGGATATAAGGTGATAGGGTGTGCTCTCTGTTTGTTCCAATGTTAAGTAGAGAAGATATGGAGTACTAAAATTTATTTGGGTTGATTCTATGCTTAGGTTCATAGGTTCATAGGTTGGTACTAGGCTATTGGCCCTAGGGCCTATACAAGCCTAGCCATAACAATTCCCTGACTATTTCTTCCCACACTATTTACTTCCCTGGAATATGGAATATTTACTATGCTGGAGTTGAAGCTGGGAATAGTATGACTTCTTGTCTCTGTTGATTAGTTTTGTCACTTTGATACCTAGTGTTTTGAAATTGACATGATTTTGTTTATTTTTGTTTAGTTTCCAGGTCATCCAGGCTAGGTCCCTTTGCTTCATCAGGTGTTTACATTCCTTAAAGAGCCATGGTGCTGAGTTCTTTTTGATTCTTTTCAAACAAATGGGAGCGAGTGCATTAAGTATGTGAAGGAAGGTGTTATTAAAGTATAGTACAGCGTCATTAAGGAGTGGTCATTTAAGGGTGCCCAGTGTATTTCATGTAGGAGATTGTTGAATTTATGCTGACAAAAATAAGTTGAGTTCCTAATTGATTTTACAGTGTGTACTCTTAGTTCTTGGGAGTTTGTTCTAAGGGAATAGACTGGCAGAAGATCACTCAGATAGCTAGGCAGTGTACCAGAAGAGGGGTAATTGGCAGGGTGGAATACTAGGATCCAGCCTAGGGTGGATTGGCTGGCAATATCTTTGCTGTATCTTGTTGGAGTATTGATAAGCTGAGAAAAAACATACAGATTTATACTATTTGTGGGGGACTTGGACGTTGTGTCTTGCCAATCTATATTTACATCTCCTAAGATTATTGTTTCAAGGTTTATTGTTTGGGATGTCCAGGATAAAATATTTTCCAACACTGGTATATTGTGACCTGGTGGGATAAATTTTACTGGTTTAAATTAAGTCTCTTATCATGGTCTTAGTTCACAAGATTAATTAGTGTTTTATTTAAAGCATGTTTTTCTTTTGATGCAATGGTTCTGATGAAGCCTCATTTGTACGGACTAAAGCACTTAACCATTGTCATTTTGGCTGTAACTTTTGTCCTATTAAAATTCTTTTAAATGCTGGTATATTTTTATATACCCATCTTTATTGGTGTTTTACTCCTTTTGATTGGATATGTTTTAGAGTTTAATGTTACTAGTCCCCAATAAGCTTTATTTGGTGTCTGGGATTACCTTTACCTAACTTCTGATTGTGTAGTGTTTTATATATATGGTTTACTATCAAAATGTCGCAGGACAAAATAATTCCAGCTCAGAATACCGAATAAGAAGTATGAAAAAAACATTCAACAAATCACAATGTCGCATCAGCTGAACGAATTAAACAGATTCAACATTAAAATTCAACACATCACATGACGCCTGTGTAGAAGTGCAGGTAAACTAAACTCCTACACCTCACATCACGTTTTTGCAGGTGGGCAAGCCCCCTGCATCTCCTCCCCTGTAGGGGGCTGCACACCCACACCCCCTGCTAACTATATATTTCAACTCTGAGATTGCACTACAGAGAGAAAAGAGATGAATTTCCCAAACCACACTGTACCACAATCTCTGTACATTACTTCAAGTTCATATCAGCAAATGCACAGTGCATTCACTGATATGAACTTTCGACATAGATATGTTCAGCAAGATGGAAATTCGAACATCCATGTTTTCAATTTTCCATCTGCGGAGCATCTCCATTCGCAATTTTAATAGTAAACCTATATATATATATATATGGTTCTACCTCACATAAACGAAACACCACAACAATCACCGACACCACATAACCGACAGTACAAAACACGGGTACACAAACACGAAACCTCATACACTTCACACACCACAATCAACAACCAAAACACATTAAAACCACATACACAACACAAGCACACCAAAATCCCTACAAACCCACACTAAACCACACATACACAACTACCTACAACCCTGACCCAAACCCTAACCCTAAGGTCCGCCTATCCCCACTTACCTTTACACAGCCTTTTCCCATTTGCATCCTCGGCGTCTGGTCGGTCTTCTGCTTGTCGATCTTCTAGGTCCCGCTGGCTGGTCTTCTTTCTGCTATCGATCTTCTGGGGCTCGCGATTTCCTGTCCGATGTTCGCTAGTCGTTGAAGTGAGGTAGAACCATATATATATATATATATATATATATATATATGTGTGTGTGTGTGTGTGTGTGTGTGTGTGTGTGTGTATGTGTGTGTGTATTTATACATACATAGAGACAGAGAAGGGAAGCTGAGAAGGGTAAAGGAAAAGAGGAAGAAAGGGGATGGTAGGCAGGAATGGCAGGCGAACCAATATAAAACAGAAAAGACAAACATGAGTGGAGTTACTCACACTAGGGGTAGGACAAAAGGATACACCCAATTTGACAAAAATAGGACATACATAAACTGGGGAAAGGGGTAAGAATGGGCAATGTGCTAGCTGCTGTTCAACCCAGAGAGATGCATCCAGAAGGCCAGTGGTATGGGCCACTTCATGGTCTTCCAGCCTTCTGGCAGGAGCCAGCTGGTATAGTGATCCATAATTCAATGCAGGAAGGATTAATGTGCAGTAACCTAGCATATCAGTGCCTTGTCAACCTCCAGCACTAGCTCCAGCCAGAGCACAGTGAAACACTTCCATCCTACTCACCTACCTCATTTGCAACCTCAGCCAAGGCACATGTGGCTTACCTGTGCCTTGTTATGATTATGCTCTGCAGAAGGGGGATAAAAAGTGAAGGATGCCATTACTGGTGTACACATGGTACAAATAATATAAGTACATTTAAGGAGGTAAAAGTCCCATGCACCCTATTGATAGTCTTTGCTGTCTCCTGTATCAGCCAATAGCATTATTTTCTTAGGCTTCCCATGCTGAAAGGCAAAAGAGGCATCTGAGCTAACATATAGGAGTGTTATGACAAGCTGACAGCATTACAAATTTGCAATGAAGCACGTAAGTGCAATCAAGCAGAAGACTGAGATTGTGCTTATAGGTGGAGACAATGCAGTACTCAAGGAGCTATTTGTAATAATGTAATATCATGAAATGTTGACGACAAACCCACGCCTGCACAGGCAGCACACATCTGGCAGCATTGCATATCCTGCTGTCTCTTTCCAGAGAATCAAAATTTATTAAGAAGACTGCTCTGAATGTAAGAATTTAAAAAAAAGACAAAGAAGAAGAGCTGGGAGCACAGTGAAAATGGCAAACATTTACTGTATGAGGGTATTGTTGTCTCATGTCTGCTAAGTACAGTTGGAGGTCTCCAAGGCAGTGTTGCCACAGATCATCAAAATGGTGCCTGTACTGACCATTTATTTAGAGGATGCGGGTAACCCTGGTCAATTGATCTACTGGATTGCACCAGGCATCCACCTTATGGAATAAACGTGCATATGGTCCCAACAGCTACTTCCTGAACTGGCTGTCAAAGATGTAATCATAGTTTCCTTTGCACACTAGGAAGGGTCTCTCCATGGGGTGCTAGCATTGGCATCCATCATCATGAATATACAGCCAAACAAAATGCTAGGCTGTAATTTATGCTTTAAGCATTACTTTGAATTGTGTGCATTGCACCTTATGGATGATATACAATGCAGTGTGTGTGTGTGTGTGTGTGTGTGTGTGTGTGTGTGTGTGTGTGTGTGTGTGTGTGTGTGTGTGTGTGTGCACTACCTGCATGCATAAGACACTTGGTACAGCATGCTGGTGACATGGAGTGGAATGGACCTGTGCAGTACATTACTGATGTGCTTCAGTGAAGCACAGTGATTCATAGACATTGGCAGAATCCAGTTTCATTAGCATATTACTGGTACAAACCAGTAGTTATTTGTAACTATTATTACTGACATGTCACCTTAGATGTCAAAATATGTAGCAAGGCAGCAACAGTAGCATTAATTCAACAGACTGAAATCCAGAGGAGGTACATATTTATATAGATGTAAACCTGTATTCATGGGAAGGCATCCCGCAACAATAGAACTGCCTATCCCCCTACTACCCTATCTGATCTACAGGTATATGTTTTATACATACACATTTATATATATATATATATATATATATATATATATATATATATATACAGACAACCTCTATCAGCATTGTCTTATATCTACTGTCACTTATGTCCTCCACTTGGCACCTAACCATACTGTATGAAAAGTCCACTAGACACCTAACCATACTGTATGAGAAGCCCATTCCTCACCCATAAATCAGTACTGAGTGCTGTGCATTACTCTCCATACCTGTATACATGCACGTGTGTCCATATAACTGTCTTTGTTACTACTAGTGTACCCCAAAATTCATAATTTGGCCTCAACTGCTCCCCTATCCCTGAACAACAATGTACTGATGCATATTGCCAAGGTAACTTAGTGTTTCTCATTGGCAGCCTGCTGTACCCAGACAAGTGCGGCCCCAACTTTTGCCTCCCACTATCATAGGTTTACTCATAGCCTCCACAGGAGACAGAATTCAGAGGTTAGACAACCTCACCTGAGCCAGAATTATATCCTGATACTGGCACTGAGAGCCATGGATAGTGTCTGTTGGGAAGAAGTGGGTGTTCTACAGACACTTCAGAATCATGTGTGGGACACATTGTCATTGATATCAATAACTTCACTGCAGTGGGTGGAAAGAATCACATAATACAGCAATGCCAAATGCATGGCATGATATGGCAGATGTTAAAAAAAGGCACACAGCATAGCAGCTGCCAGGTAGGCAACTTGAGGGATGCCAAATGCTACTACAAGCCTCACAGATTTAAACCCAATTTTGCTATCTTCTCGAGGAGACAATGAGATCATAGGTACAATGCTTGTTAGAGTAAACACAGTTTACAGGAGTGGCCAGACCACACATATCTCACAGGGAGAACAACCAGGTTAATATCCATACCACACTAGCAATATAGCAACATTACATATACAGACCATAGGATAACACAGATACCAGTGCATATGCTTCCTATTGGTAAGTGGGTATGCTCAATTATTCATTTTAAGAATCCATTTTAAGCTTAGCCAAGTTTCTTCTCAAAGATGAGAATCAAACCCTGAACCTTGTGTCTATGAAGAAAACAACTTAACCATTACACCAGGTGGAATACCAGGTCTGTATCAGCATATCGAATGTTGAAAATGCCGAATGCGATTTAATCGAACTGAAATGTTCGAAATCGCAAAAGAGCGAACTGACAGAACATCGATTTCTTTCCCAGGAAAAGAAATCAGTGTTCCGTGCAAAAAAAAAAATCAATACTTTAAACACTGACAGAAGTGGGGGGCTTCGCCCCCCACCCCCCCTATTTCAATATACCAACTCCAAGACCGCACCACAGTGGAGGAAATAGCAAACTACGATGACGGCCCACTGATCTATTTCCCTGGAAAAGAAATCGATGTTCCAGCAGTTCGCTCTTCTGAGATTTCTAACATTTCAGTTTGATTAAATTAAATTTGGCGTTTTCAACATTCAAAATGCTGATAGGAACCCAGAATACCAGCACAATTATACATATGTTGAATATCTGCATCTTTCCACTTACCAGTTTCATGAACACCATGTTGCCTCATATGTTGCAATGGGAGCCAGAATTACTCTGTTATGCCTTGTTCTGTATGTTCACACGACAGGCTGCTATGTTTACACTTGCTGATGCTGTGTCAGTACATCTGTCTGAGTTTAGCTCCTATGCAGGACCTGTCAATGATGCTGAGACACACAAAATGAAGCCAGTCCTAGGATACATTGATACTATTTATCTCCCTTCTGAGTGGTTCTATACCCATGAACCAGAATAATGGTGTAGACTTACTCACTCCTGAGCTATGGGCTACATAGCATAACAACACACTATCTCAGATGTCTGCACTACATTTGATGTGTGTATGCTCACTATACAGCAGATTACTAAGCGTTCCTGGTGTCATATTGTGTCCCAACCAGCCCATGATATGTGGATAGTGCTAACTGTAATCCTGGCATAGTTTACAGCTGTACGATATGTGGTTGGTGCTAATTGTAATCTAGACATAGTCTGCAGCTGCACATGATATGTGGGTGGTACTAATTATAATCCAGGCATAGTCTGCAGGTGCACATGATATGTGGGTGGTACTAATTATAATCCAGGCATAGTCTGCAGCTACACATGGTATGTGGGTGGTGTAATTTTAATCCAGGCATAGTCTGCACTTGCACATGATATGTAGGTGGTGCTAATTTTAATCTTGACATAGCATGTAGCTGTACGGTATGTGGTTAGTGCTAATTATAATCTAGGCATAGTCTGCAGCTCCACATGGTATGTGGGTGGTACTGATTATAATCCAGGTATAGTCTGCAGCTACACCTGAGATAAGGGTGTGCTAATTGTAATCCAAGCATAGCACCTGATATGTGCGTATTACTAATTATAATCCAAGCATAGTTTGCAGCTGCACTTGATATGTAGGTAGTACTAATTATAATCCAGGCATAGTCTGCAGCTGTACTTGATATGTGGGTGGTGTTAATTGTAATCTAGACATAATCTGCAGCTTCACCTAATATGTGGTTAGTACTAATTATAATCCTGGCATGGTATACAGTTGCACCTGGTATGTGGGTAGTACTAATTATAATCCAGGCATAGTCTGCAGCTGCACCTGACATGTGGGTGGTGCTAATTGTAATCCAGGCATCTGCACCTGATATGTGGGAAGTACTAATTATAATCCACGTATAGTCTGCAGCTGTACTTGCTATGTGGGTGGTGTTAAATGTAATCCAGACATAATCTGCAGCTTCACCTGATATGTGTTTAGTAGTAATTATAATCCAGGCATGGTCTCCAGTTGCACCTGATATGTGGGTAGTACTAATTACAATCCTGGCATAGTCTGCAGCTGTACCTGATATGTGGGTGGTGCTAACTGTAATCCAGGCATAATCTGTAGCTGTACCTGATATGTGGGTAGTACTAATTATAATCTAGGTATAGTCTGCATCTGTGCATGATACATGGGTGGTGGCAATTCTAATCCAGGCATAGTCTGCAGCTGCAAAACCACACAAGAAAGCAGCAAAAAGCAATCTCCAAAACAACACAGAAACTGCAAACAGAATCCAATTTATTTCTAGATTTCAGTGCCTCGACCAAACAGTCTTCAAGAAGTATACAAGACATTACCCAAGCATTCCCCTTAAATACCCACCAGAGACAATTAATAAGTCAATTAAAAAATCAATTACATACAATTATACAATTAAATAAAATACTTCCATTTGATCTCACAATTAAGACCCTGTGGAACCATAGTATTATATTTTAATATAAATAAAGATTCTTTAAATAACAATTGATCTTTTAACCTTTCTTCATCTCCTAATTTTATAAAAATTATTTCTAAAACAGTAGCCTGTAACAATTTATAGTCACTATTGTGACACTCTTTGAAATGGACAGCGATAGAACTTTCAGTTTTATATTTTTTAATGTCTCTAACATGTTCTTGCAGATGGCATTTAAACATTCTCTTAGTCTCACTTATATATACCAACCTACATGGACAACATAAAGCATATATAATTCCTTCAGTCTTCTTCTTCTGTCTTTCAGCTTTTCCAGGTTAGGGGTCACCACAGCGGAACTCCTGTCCGCTAATGATTGGCAGTAGATTTTTACATGCTGGCTTGCCGGGCCTAATGCACAACCTTCAGCGAAGGAATGCCCTCCACGCATGTTGACACACAGAAGACACTCTAACTGAGAATCGAATGTGCAACGTTTAACTGTGAGGTGACAACGCTACCGCAGCACCACCACCACAGTATGAAAAATTCCCTAGTACACAAAAATTATTTCCAATTTTATCAAACGTTTGAACAATCAGCTAACAAATATTTCATTTTCCACACGGGAACGTTCCCTTTAACAAAGGATTTATTATAACACCCTCTACAGGGGCTATGAAATACGATTTTACCAATTTATCTGATAAACTAGTCCCTTTCTTAAATAAAAAAACAGGATGGTGGTTAAATAATTTTCTTAGTTTTTCCTCCCTTGCCAAAAAATTCCAGTAAAGTTTGACCTGTTTTTGTATCTGTTCACTAAGAACATTATATGTCATTACCACGTATACATTATCTTGTGAGTGTATATTCCTATTTGCATATGTCTTTCTCACATGATTATGATTATTACTAGTAAAATAGTAATACTCATAAATTTTATCCAAGGCCTCAAAAATATTAGGCAATGAACATGTTAGAGGTAGATAAAAGTGCCTTGGATAAATCTTTTTTATTATTACAAATTTTATGTAATAATATGGTAAAGAATTAATTAAATGCATAGGGTGGAAACTAGAACCATGTAGAAATTGCCAACCATCCTGAAACTTTCTAAATACAGAAGTAGAAATTTTGTTGGTTTCTGTACCTACTAAGTGTACATCCAAAAAATCTACCTCTTTGCCAACCTGTAGACCATCAAAGGATAAATTATATTCATTACATTGCAAATCTGTCACAAAATCCTGAACTTTCTCCATGCCATCCTGACATGCAAAGATGAGATCATCAGTGTATCTATAATATTTTACATGTTTTTTAAAGAATTCATGTTGATAAATATATTTTCTTTCAAATAAAGCCATAAACAAGTTGGCATACATAGGGGCAAAAGGTGCCCCCATAGCCATACTTTGTAGCTGATGGAATATATGTTAATTGAAAGAAAAATAATAATTTTTTAAGCTAAATTCCACCCATTCAATAATGTAGTTTGACAAAGGGAAATCATCCAGAATAGATTGCAAAGCTATAATACCATTCATGTGTTTAATATTCGTGTATAAACTAGTGACATCCAAAGTCACTTAGAATTCCAACTAATTTCCATAATCTTAAGAAAATCAAAAGTGTCCTTAATGTAGGAATCTAATC
Source organism: Protopterus annectens (assembly GCF_019279795.1). Taxonomy (NCBI): domain Eukaryota; kingdom Metazoa; phylum Chordata; order Ceratodontiformes; family Protopteridae; genus Protopterus; species Protopterus annectens. The sequence goes on from NC_056739.1 coordinate 431,015,137, forward strand.
GCTGTACATAAGATAGTAAATATTCATGCATAACTATGCCGATATTATGTAAAAAATAATTGGTTGCCGTCACTATGGGCCTGCCAGGAGGATCCACCATGTTTTTATGTAGTTTCGGTAGGCAGTAAAAAGTGGCCATATTACATTTATCTATATTCATCTTTTTATTAACATCCTCCTTGGTTAAATAACCTAAACATTGTCCTTTCATTAATAAAGCCTCATAATGTTTTAATGCCTCATGATACATAACAATATTCACAACTCTGTACACATTAGTATCTTGTAGATGAGAATTACACATTTTAATATATTGTTTGTAATGTAAACTCACAATCTTATTACCCTTATCCGCTGGTTTGATAATTAAATGCTTACTATCTACCAACTGGTTTAATGCCGTCCATTCCTTTTTAGTCAAATTATAACAAACAGATGACTTATGCTTAAATTCATTATACACCCGTTCCACAGAGAAACGAAGCATCGCCATAAAATTCCTAACATTTTCATTGCTAAAAGAAGGTATAAAATTACTTTTATATTTAATACTAGATGTATTAAATTGGCAATATGCATTATAATTGGTATTAACATTCAACTCATCGTCCCATACATTTTCAGACTCACAAGAATAAAATGAATCACTTTCAGATATATCAGTGTCAGCTTCATAATCATTCACATCAAAGCAACATTTCAGTTGCAATTTACGTGACAATTTAAATAATTCCTGTTCAATAATGTGGCAAGAAGGCAGTACAGTGGGAACAAATTTTAACCCTAAGTTTAGTACCTCCAATTGTTCATTACTTAACTGACAACCAGACAAATTAGCAACCAATAATGCTTTATTGGTGGCAATGAAATCATTATTGCCACCTACTGCGTTTAAAATTTTGTTTAAAGTGTCCTTCACCTGCTAATGTAAAAGTCATAGTCCCTCTTTTTCAGTTAAAGTTTCTGTCTTCCTCCCTCTGTTGCTGACGAAAACACTGTTGATGTGCTTCAGGCTGCTGGGCCGGTGGTAATGAAGGGAAAGCCCTAGATTCAGTTTCAGAATCTGTAGTGAATGACGTACCCTCAGAGGAAGTAAAGAGACTGCAACAGTCTTTTTGAAATCTCCCTTCTGACGTCAAGGTAATCCCATTTTTAGAGCCTTATGATTGGTCTTCCACAAAAAGATCTGCCCTCCATTATAGTCAAGGATATCTCTATTGAATTTACGATTTTCTGCTCCACAATATCACTCTCTAACTTTTTAAGTTTATCATTGATATCATTAAGCAGATTGTCAGTCCGTACACCCCCAATTCTATTGACAAGTTCCAAATGGGTCTGTTTAATCTCCTCCTTCAATTACTTCTGCTTAATACAGTCACATTCAGTTAGTATTGTGACCCATTCCATTACACACTTATGTGCTGCATTCAACCACCGGTCTCTAAAAACGTTTTCAGTATTGTCACTTATATCAAAGGGTGTGGAGGGAGATTTAAAGGCATGAAGACCCCTAGGAGAAATATCTAAGTCCAGGTAACATTGCAGACCCAAGATATTAAAATGACGTTTTGTTTCTTTTTGCAACAGATACTCAAACTTATCTATTACTGTCTGTATTTCATCCGAAAATGATTCTGCCTTGTTATTTCCCACAAGTGCAAATGGATTATTCAGTCGATGCATTCTCTCTTGTACTAAACAATTCATGAAACCAGGCATAGATTCCCCTCCATTAGTAAGACCAGCAGCATCATTACATAAGACATTAGTTGCAGCAACATTCACATTACCTATACCAGGCTGTGTGACATAGCTGTCCATGGTCCGTTGTTGAGAAGCGTTTTGTGAACCCAGGAACACAGGTGAAGAAACTTCTCTGAATACATGGGGGATATTATTTGATGGATCTGTTACCATAAATACAAACTCACACAAGGAAGCAGCAAAAAACGATCTCCAAAACAACACAGAAACTGCAAACAGAATCCAATTTATTTCTAGACTTCAGTGCCTCGACCAGTCTTCAAGAAGTATACAAAACATTACCCAAGCATTCCCCTTAAATACCCACCAGAGACAATTAATAAGTCAATTAAAAAATCAATTACATACAATTATAGAATTAAATAAAATACTTCCAGTTGATCTTACAGTTAAGACCCTGTGGAACCATAGTATGATATTTTAATATAAATAAAGATTATTTAAATAACAATTGATAGTCTGCAGCTGCACATGATATGTGGGTGGTACTAATTGTCATCCAGGCATAGTCTGCAGCTACACATGGTATGTGGGTGATGCTAATTGTAATCCAGGCATAGTCTGCAGCTGCACATGATATGTAGGTGGTACTAATTATAATCCAGGAATACTCTGCAGCTCCACCTGATATGTGGTTGGTACTAATTATAATCTGGGCATAGTCTGCCACTGCACCTGATATGTGGGTGGTGCTAATTGTAATTGAGACATAGTCTGCAGATGCACCTCATATGTGGGTGGTGTTAATTGTAATCCAGGCATAACTTGCAGCTGCACCTGATATGTGGGTGGTGCTAATTATAATTCACTAAATCCAGGCATAGTATGCAGCTACGCATGATATGTGGGTGGTGCTAAATGCAATCCTGGCATAGTCTGTAGCTGCACCTGATATGTGGGAGGTACTAATTGTAATCTAGGCAAAATCTGCAGCTGCACATGATATGAGGTTGGTTCTAATTATAATCTAGGCATTGTCTGCAGCTGTACCTGATAAGTGGCTGGTGCTAATTATACTCCAGGCATAGTCTGCAGCTGCACCTAATATGTGGGTGGTGCTAATTATAATCCAGGCATAGTATGCAGCGGTACTTGACATGTGGGTGTGCAATTGTAATCCAGGGGTAGTCTGCAGCTGCACCTCATATGTGGGTGGTGCTAAGTATAATCCAGGCATAGTCTGCAGTTGCACCTGATATGTGGGTAGTACTAATTATAATCCAGGCATAGTCTGTGGCTATACCTGACATGTGGGTGGTGCTAATTGTAATCCAGGCATAATCTGTAACTGCACCTCATATGTGGGTGGTGCTAAGTGTAATCCAGGCATAGTCTGCAAATGCACTTGATTTGTAGGTAGTACTAATTATAATCCAGGCATAGTCTGCATCTGCACCTGATATGTGGGTGGTGCTAATTGTAATCCAGCATAGTCCACCGCTACACATGATATGTGGGTGGTGCTAATTGTAATTTAGTCATAGTCTGCAGTTACACATGATATGTAGGTGGTACTAATTATAATCCAGGCATAGTATGCAGCTGCACCTGATATGTGGTTGGTACTAATTATATTCTAGGCATAGTCTACAGTTGCACCTGATATGTGGGTGGTGCTAATTGTTATCCAGGCATAGTCTGCATCTGCACCTCATATGTGGGTGGTGTTAATTGAAATCCAGGCACATAACTTGCAGCTGCACCAGATATGTGGGTGGTGCTAATTATAATCCATGCATAGTATGCAGCTGCGCATGATATGTGGTTGGTGCTAACTGTAATCCAGCCATAGTCTGCGGCTTCACGTGATATGTGGGAGGTGCTAATTGTAATCTAGGCAAAATCTGCAACTGCACATGATATACGGTTGGTACTAATTATAATCTAGGCATAGTCTGTAGCTGTACCTTATATGTGGTTGATACTAATTATAATCTAGGCATAGCCTGCAGCTGCACTTGATATGTGGGTGGTGTTAACTGTAATCTAGGCATAACCTACAGCTGCACCTGATATGTGGGTGGTGCTACTTATAATCCAGGCATAGTATACAGCTGCGCATGATATGTGGGTGGTGCTAACTGTAATCCAGGCATAGTCTGCTGCTGCACCTCATATGTGGGTGGTGTTAATTGTAATCCAGGCGCATAACTTACAGCTGCACCAGATTTGTGGGTGGTGCTAATTATAATCCATGCATAGTATGCAGCTGTGCATGATATGTGGTTGGTGCTAACTGTAATCCAGCCATAGTCTGCAGCTTCACCTGATATGTGGGAGGTGCTAATTGTAATCTAGGTAAAATCTGCAGCTGCACATGATATACGGTTGGTACTAATTATAATCTAGGCATAGTCTGCAGCTGCACCTGATGCATAGGTGTTGCTAATTATAATCCAGGCATAGTGTGCAGCTGTACCTGACATGTGGGTGTGCTAATTGTAATCCAGGCATAGTCTGCAGCTGCACCTCATATGGGGTGGTGCTAATTCTAATCCAGGCATAGTCTGCAGCTGCACCTGAAATACCCATCATTCTGTCATTCTGTATAAGGCCATGATCCTGTCCCACATAAATGTTGGTATATCTCATCCCTCTAGCCTTTCCTCTTGGATAATAATGAGAATAATGTGAATAATGTCCCTGCAGGATCTGTTAACATTGCCCTTTAGTCTGTGACCGACTGTATCAAGTTTTTTTTTATTTGTTTGTGTTTAAGTTCTAACAGCTCCTCCCTTGTGTATCCACCACTAATTTCAAACTCCTATCTGTCATATTCCTTTCTTAATTTTTCTCGTTAATGTTTCATAAAGTTCACAATAATTTGCTATGTGCTCAGGTCAACCATAATGGTACCCAGCTTCGAAATTAAAGTCTTAAAGTTGTACTGTATTTTATCACCCAAACAGATTGAAGTTTCACTGTCACAGCATCAAACTATTGCATTTTTGCAACACTCTTTTTTATACATATCTCATCCTTCTAGTTGTAACAATCTGCATTTCAACATTTGACCCAGGATAGACCTCAGAATTCAGGCTATACCTCTCAGCTGTCCAGATTTTTACAGAATGTCCAGATTTTTTGTCTCTTAGTTTTGGTCTGTTCCTCATAAAATTTGTGGTTCTCTGTCAAATCATTGCTGAATTAAATCACTAAATAATGACAAATATTAGGGGAATGGACAAGATGGTGAGCATTTAACAGCGCTGTTTTTTAGCTCTACTTCATTTTAACATCTCTGACAGGGCTTTTACTAAAAACTTCAAACAGAATGCTTCAAAACTGATGGATTTATAAATGAACATCTGCTAAAAGATTTACTACAAAAAATAACAAGTTTGAAACTCTTTTAATTGCTTTTTCCTGCCAAGAAAACTAGAAAGAACTAATTGTCTCAGAATGAGCCATTCTAAGCCCAGTGTACAGGACAGTACTATAAAAGAAGACATACAGGCTAAACTAAGTATCATCAATGAGTTATCTGCAAAGATAGATAAATTAGAAAGCAAAATGGCCAATTTCAAAGAAGAATGTAAAAAACAAGTTGAAGTGCTGAGTGAATCTCTTAAACAACAATCACCAGAAATCTCGGGTATAGAAGAGGCACTGTCTGATTTTGATGGAAGATTACTTGAAAATGAGGATAACATTGAATTTCTTCTGAAACAAAACAAAACAACTTATTCTGGGAAAAAAATGAAGACTTAGAGAACAGATCTAGGAGGAATAACATCATGAGTTATGGGATTCCTGAAAAAGAAGAGGGAGACAGTATGATTAATTTCTTTAATACCTGGTTGCCTAAAATTTTGAACCTGCCTGAAGCTTTTTCCTTTGTCATTGAAAAGGCACAAAGATCACTTTCTAACTCATCTTAAAAAAAAACAATCACCTTCACCAAGGTCAGTGATCGTAAGATTTTTATCAAGTGAAGATAAAGATTTGGTCTTGAAAGCTACATGGACTAATTATCCAGTTTAAATCAGAGAAAATGCTACAATATTTGACAATAACCATTCAACATTAGTAATATCAAAGAGAAAAGTATGTGTGCTACTTGTTAAATGCTTAAAGAAAAACAATATTAAAGCCCAAATCTTGTTTCCATCAAAAATAAGGATTCACCTTCCAAATGGAAAGAAGGTTTTTAACACCTTGGAAGATGCAATGGGCGTTATACAGAAAAATAAAACCCTAGAAAAAAAACAGAAGAAATGGACTGGAATCTATCAACTTGTTTGAAGTGAAATGCAACAAAAGATGGTTGGTTAATAAATGGCAAAACAGTAAAAAAAAAACAAAGGGCAAATGAAAACCAATGTATTTAATGGTTATTGTGATGTCTGGCTATATCCCACTGGACTGACAACAATTAAATGAGATGTCCATTACTATCCTGGGTCAGTAACTAAGGAGCTTCAATTCTCACTACTAACTCCAATATGAGACTGTCACTTAAATAATAGTAATATTTCACAATTTTCCCCTAAGAGTACAACAGGAACACACTCTATTTTAATGGGACTGGACTATATACCTCTGTCCACTCCTAATGCATTTTCTTGTTACACACTTCAGGGCAAAGTGTCCTAGTTTAAGACCTCTGATACACTCACACTCAAAGTAAACTTGAATCTCACACATCCAAGCAATTCTGGGAAAGCCTGACACAGATTTCTAGCTATGACCCTTCCCCAAAATAATACAGTAACACTGCCACCAATCAGACTGTCTTCATGCCCTTCTAAAGGAGTGTCAACTATGAAAATTTAATAGCAAAATAAATGATAGCTATGCCCAGAACATCCAGGCCTTCGAGGGGACCTGGGGAGTATCAAACAGGTAGAAGCATTCTCTAATCTCTAAAGAAAAAATTTTCCACCACAATGTAAAGTAATGAAAAACATTTAATAATAAATAAAATGATTACAGGAATGTAAATCAATAGCTTTCAATAAACACCAGAATTCAATCACCAGAAATGCAAAATTAAAATGGAGGATGAGTCCATTATTCTAGAAAAACTCTTATCTTATTTACTAAGCTTTCCTAATCTAACTAAAGAATACTGTCCCTGATCTAATCTAACACATAACAGCAAGGCAAAAAGGCAAGCTTACAGTTTTGGTGAGTTCTGTTATGGGTGTCCACTAACTGCACAATACTGTAACTGACTGTTCAGTACTTGACAAACTGCAGTCTCAACTGTCTTATTTTAAAAATAACAGTCAGCTGTTTGAAAAAGTTATTTTCCTATCAATCAGCTGTTTAAATAATCACTTAGCAACCAGGAACATTCTAATGACATCACTCACTGTTCAGCTGATTCTCCAAAGTACTTTAGAATGTTCCGCACAAACATATGCAATTAGACATGTATCAAAACACTGACCGATTCTTTAAATATTCTGTATACACAGAGAAATACTCAACATTAAAAAAAACGTATCTGCATTTCACAATTAGACATGCTGGCATACAATGCAAGTTAATCTGAAAAGATATACAAATCTCCTGCCAGACATGCTAACACAGATGGCAGTGTTTTCATTTTCTTCACAGTTATGAATTCTTATTAATTTAAAGAAGTGCTTGAATACTTGTGAATAAGTGCAGAATATTACTTTTTATAAGGTAAATCATTTCTTTCTTTCTTTCCCTATTTCAAATGGTTACTGGCTCCCTTTTTAAAATGCTAGAGTTTGATTCTATTAGCAATAGATGAAATTAAAGCCACTTACTTTATTTAGAGTTTAAAAGGTTAAACTATTCATTTTATTTAAAGTTAATCATTATTATGATGAAGCTTATGTTAGGTGGCACACTTTCTGTTATCCTGACACTGTTGAGTAATGTGCTATTAAACATAATACAAGATGCAACAAATGACACTAAACAGGCATGTTAAGTTACATTCTGTGTTTTTAAAATGGTTCAGTAGTGTGCTACTAATACTATGCTTGGCATGCAATAGCACCCAGGAAAGACATGCTATGTTATAAACAAAGTATAAAAATATAGCTTTTTACATATATAAAAGTTACTATTGGAATGATATCAAATAATTAGAGTAACATTCACACTTTTACAAGTTAAACATTGATTACACATAGTCATTCTTTTAATGTAAGTTTGTATGCTATGTCGCCTTTAAAAATGACAGTCTGCTTTATATTAAACATCTCATACAAATAGTGTTGACTGAATCATTAAATGTTATTTATTTGAGTGCAATGGCTTGTTAATGGTTGGGATACTTTGAGATGGCTTTTGTTGTTTTTTTTTGGGGGGGGGGTTGAAGGGCTTTGCAGGACTGATGTGTAGTGTGGTGACTTGTATTCACATGCAAGGGATTTTGTGTGAACTGTAACTGATGGACTGTTTATTTTCAAGCCCTTATTATGAAAACCAGCTTGAAACAATTTAAAATCATGAGCAGTGTTGAGCTGCTGTAGGAGTTCTAAAATTCTAAGAACTGTCCAGGTTACTTCTTCCTGTTGAAAAGTAAATAATCATAATATTTTGAATAATATGCTAAGATGTCAAAGAATACAAGTTATACAATAACCAAAAGACAGTGAATTGCATTCTAAACCACTGTCAGTTCTTATATAGTTCTGAATGCTTGCTACTGATAGTATACTTGGCATGCAACAGCACCCAGGAAAGCTATGTTATATTATAAACAAAGTATAAAAATATAGTTTCTTACATATATAAAAGTTATTATTGGAATGTTATCAAATAATCAGAGTAACATTCATACTTTTACAAGTTAAACCTGGCTCACACATAACTCATTGTTTTAAAGCCAGTTTATATGCTACTATGTCTCCTTTAAAAGAAATGTCAGTCTGCATTGTATTAAGCATCTCATACAAACAGTGCTTACTGAAACATTAAATGTTATTTCTTTAAATACACTAGCTTTTTAGTGGTTAACATACTTTGAAATGTTTTTTGTTGTTTTTGTTCGTGATTTGGAAAGGTCTGAGGGATTGGTGTGTGGTGTGGATGTGGGTTGGATTCACTTCTGCATGTTCTTGTGTGAATTGTGGCTGATAAACTTTATTTGCAAGCCCTTGTCATGAGGACCAGCTTCAAACAGTTTAATTAGAATCATGAGCACTTCTGTGATGCTGTGGGAGTTCTGAAAATTCTAAGAACTAAGTAAATAATCATAATATTTTGAATCATACACTAAGATGTCAATAGGTTCATAGGTTCATAGGTTGGTACTAGGCTATCAGCCCTATACAAGCCTAGCCATAACAATTCCCTGGATATTTCTTCCCACACTATTTACTTCCCTGTCAGATAATAAGTAAAAGACAGTGAATTGCATCCTAAACCCCTGTCATTTATCAAATAGTTCAGAATTCTTGCAGTGTACCAAAAGGATAGTTTATATACTAGTCTATAGAATGACACTTCTGATAAAAATGTGGGTTGTGTTTCTCTGTTATTGTCTCTTTTTAATGACAACAAAACTTAATATTTTAAAACTATTTATTATGGAAAATTTGAATCTTAAAAGGGAAGATATTATAGCAATAACCCACGCCTGGGTGTGGGTAATGCTGGATTTACCCACGGTTGGCGTGGTTTGGTCCCAACCCACACCCATATTATGACATTATTTAAGAAAAGAAACTATTACTTTTCTTAAATAATGGCATAGTATAATGCCTGTTTACTGCCCTTATGTCTGGCATCAGCGGCAGTTCTGATGTACTGTGCAGTACATCAGAGCTTGAGAAAGCACATTGCTTTTTTTTTCATAATGTTTAACATATTTTAAAATAAGCAACAGATGTCCTTCGCGTTAAAACCCATTTAACATAAAAAAGTAAAAAGAGATCTTGCTTTCTCCATTGCTTTTTATGTTAAAAGATCTCCGTTGATTTCGCTATGTTAAACCCATTTTTAGAGTTAAATGGAAAGCGGCGACGGACCTTTTCCATTAGTATAACTCGAGCGACAATGTATTGCCGCGCCAAATTGCGCGTGCGTGCATGGTATAATTCAGATGTTTGTTCAGATACTATTAGACATAACATTTAAGAAAAAATAGGACTGATTCTAACAGCAGCACTAGATTAAAGAGTATTAAATATATAAGGGTAAATATAAATGTTCTATTATATGATACTCTACACTAGGAGTATAGCTAAAATATAAAACCTAGGAATATAGTAACAGTACAAGACATAGTATACAAACAGAAATGGAAAGAGATCAGAATAAGTAAACATGTATATAGTTAAAGAATATAAGTATTTCTACAAGAGTGGGAGGTTGGCATAGTGGTTAAAGTGGCCACCTTATAGGCACAAGATGTAGGGTTTGATTCTCACATGGAGTAATTGGCTGGGCTTGGAATGGCCCACAAGTACAGTCAACCTCATACTAATTTATGAACTTATGATCTTATGAACAACTTTACACATGGGAGGTTCTCATAATGGTTAAGGTGTTTACCTTACAAACACAAGGTGCAGGGTTTGATTCTCACATGGGGTAATTGGAGCTAGGCTTAAAATGGCCCACAAGGGCAGTTAGCCTAGTACTTATCTATGAACCTATAAATAAAACAGAAAAAAATGTAAAATCATCTGACCTATAAATTAATACATATGAAAATAACAACTTTCTCCCTATAATAGACCAGGGAGATAATCTGAGGTACAGGGAAAGATGATTGTGGATATATTCAGTTTAGTCAAATTATAATAAAGATTCTGAAGACCTGTTTAATTTTCTTATTTATAATAACTGACTGATGCACTTTTTTAAGATGATGCATAATAAAAACATGAGGCACATTAATATAAATCAGAAGCATGAGCTTAGCATTGTTAGACTAATGGAGAGTTTGAGAGGTAGTTTGTTCATCTTTTTCAACAAACTAGGAATATGTTATTCCATGGTAAAATGTTTTAGGGTTATATCATTAGGCAATGTTTTATTTGTCTGAAAAGTTTTGTCATTAGCTGAAGATTTCATGTTGTTATATATAAAGGCTTCTGGCCCAGTCGGACGCTGCCTTGTTAGCAAATCTAATAAATAAATAAAAATAAATAAATAAACTATATAATAAGTTCTGTACATAAACATGATTTCATCATACCTGTGTTTTTTCTCTCTTATATAAATGTCTTATTTTAAATGCATATCTATTAATATTAATGGATTGAATAATCCAGTAAAGAGGAGGAGTCTGTTCAAATACTTGCAATTACATTAAGCTGAAATAGTATTCCTACAAGAAACACATTTACTTATAAGGATGTAAAGAAACTTTTGTTAAAGAATTATTTGGTTTAAGCAGGTTCTGTCTTTCGAGCTAAAAGAAGAGGCACCCTCATTTTATGGAAGAACTCACCAGTAGTGCCTAAAGTAATAGATACCTATGTTGATAAAAATGGTATGTTAAGCATTCTTATAACTGAGTGGAACAGAAAACTATATACATTGGATTTCAGGGGTTGGAGCTAAAGAAGCTAAAATTACTTAGATACTATAGCCTGTTACATGAAAGGTGAAGTCACAATGGCTAGTGATTTTAATTGTATTTTATCAGGCAAAGATTCCACTGCAGATAGAAAGCTGAGAATCACATCTTCAGCCAAACACTTAACAAATGTAAATATAATGAATTTAAATGATATATATGAGCTAAGGAAAACAAAATCACTTCAATTTACCCATTATTCCTATAGATATGGAACACAAATATTGATAAAATTTTTGTCTCAAACAATCTGTTATCATGTACATATGACAGAAGTTTCAATAGTTTCATATCCATTATCAGGGAATAATGCTATACTCTTTAATATTTTTTTTTAAAAACTGACAATTTAATACATCACAGGAGACTACCAGCATACATTATTAAAATAAAAGGATTCAAGGATTGGTATGTTAAACAGATCAAACATTTCCTAGAAAAAAACATGAATGGTAAAGTACCTGACATTGTCCAAGGGATTCACTAAAGGCTTACTTAAATAGAGGAGTTGCAAGCTGGTATATTAGTAAAAACGAGAGAATGGGACAAACAATTTAATATGCTACAGGCCAAAATAGACAAACTAAAGTTAAATCTAAAACCAAATTACATTATCTGTCAGTCTGAACCTAAAAAATTAAATACTAAATATGTTGAAATTCTAAATCATAAAGTTTCAATAAATATGGAAAAACTTAAACTTCAGACATAGTCAGTAAATCTTTAAGCTTGCATAAACTTGTACTTAGATCAAAGAAAATGAATAAACTAAGTCATATTAAAGAAGTTATAGCACATATAAATAATAAAAAAAGAAAGAAGAACAGATATTAAAGATATTCTTGAGGGCTTTAAAATATTTTATGCAAATATAAATAATACTACAAATAACCTAGATAATGATGATATAGTTGAAACTTTTCTAAGGGAAAATATAAATAATAACATAAGTAAACAAATAAAAAAGATCGATAGACCAATCACTTTAACAGAAATAAAAAATCAAATTAAAAAAATAAAAAATAATAAGGCACCGGGCTTAGATGTTTTCATACCAGAACTATATAATATACTACTGGGTGATGCAGTTAAAATATTAGATAAGGTCAACAGAGAAATAAAAACAACTGCTGAAGTCCCCCATCATGGAAGTATTCCCTTATATCACCTATTTTGAAACAAGGTAGGGATCCAACAAAGTGCTCATCCTATAGACCCATTTCAGTTTTAAATGTGGACTATAAGGTGTTTGTGTCCATTTTAGCTAATAGAATTAATCTACTTATACCTAAACTAATTAACAATGATCAAACTGGGTTTGTTTTAAATAGTAAAGTACAGGATAACATAATATAAAATACATTAATATTCTATGCAAACAAAAATAAAAATAACTTTCTATCATTAGTCTCGGTTTAGAAAAGGCTTTTGACTCAGTTAATTGGTCATACCTGTTTAAAACACTTAAAGTTTATAATTTCTCACCTGAGATAATTGCATTAATTTCTATGTTATACAATAACTCTTGTGCTTATCTTAAAGTAGGTTATTTTCTTTCTAATTCCTTTAAATTACAAAAAGACACAAACCAAGGTTGTCCATTGTGACACCTCACCACTGGACCAAGGAGACTCAATCCTCACCACTGGCACCAGTGGGTGACATACATTGGGAGCATGACAAGTACACACACAGTATTTCTGGATGCAGCTCTCTGCATCAAGTGCAATTTCCCTTATGAGCACACAAATACCACAGTCAGTCCAGAGTTGGTTTCTCCCTCTTCTCCTGATCCCCAGTAAGAGTCCCCACTGGCACAGCTATAGAGTTGAATCCTTAGCCAGGCTTCCAAGCCAAGTCCTCCAACATTCTCTCTGTCCAAGGAGTGCTTTGTGTCCCTGCCCAAGTAGCTGAGACACACATTCTTGTAGATTTGTTTTACATGCACGCACACCTGGGAAAGGCTGGTACAGGTTTACTAGTTATGCCACCTTCTGCCCAGACTATAAGGTAATTATCACTGCCACCAAAACCCCTTATCAGCTACTTTAAGGCCCTTAACAAAGGGTGATCAATCTTACTGTGTAATGTTACTATTAATACAAATGGTAGTTTGACCAAGAGCAAGGCTATTAGGAGTGGTCCAGAGTGTCACCAAATAAATATTCAAGTACATTCAGAACTTAAATATCTCTAAACAGGTCAGCCACAATGGAAGGTTTAAATATATTTAATGATAAATATTAAAAGAACAAGAAAACACTTGATATATTTTTACAGTGATATCAGAGTCCAAAATCACAGGAAATATTTAAAACATCATTGCAGGACAGTCTCAAATAAATGAAGAAAAACACCTAAATTATGCTTCACTATATTCCTGACTAAATCTAAGAAAATTATACTGTTTCCTAGACTTACTCAAAGCAAGGCATCTTGTTTGGTCCAAGACAGAATATGGAATGCTGTCTCTAAGAGCCTTTTTAAATTAATATCTTAAATATTACTGTCCGGATAACTTGCAGAATGACATCATTCCTTGTCACCTGACTCCTAGTTCCAAGGCCCCAAAACAACCATTGATAGCAGCTGGTAGCATTTAGCATCTACCTGTGAAAATACATAGACCTCAGATCTTTCGACAGATGGTAGAAGTCATAAAACAATTTACATTCATTCACATTTAAAGACAATACAGAAAACTTCTCTAGTGCAGACATTATGTCTCCTGCTGCACTGAAACTGAAAGATAACATCTTTTTATGGCCTAGCCATAATGTAATTTAATTTCAGCTATTTTTCTGAAGTTAACCTCCTGTATTCCATTTTCCACTGTTAAAATATACATTTATAATATGCATTTTACAATATACAGTTATAATGGTGCATGTACATTTCTGTTCTATTTCAAAAGGGTACACTGTGGATACATTTCAAACAGCACTTTGTAAAATACCTCTTCAGCACACGCCTGTATAAACCATCTTATATGACATACAGTTCTAATACATTTGTAATGCAAGCATATTCTATAAAGCATGTTGATATTCGCAAATGACATATAATTATTTACAAAATTCCAGATAGCTGTGCTGACAGTATCTCCTTTCATGACATCCATTATTATCTTTACTTTTTCATTAGCTATAGAACCCTTTGCTAATAGTATTAGATCCAATAAGAAGGTTTATGCTATCAAAATAAAAGAAGATTTCGAACTAAAGATTTAACTCTTTGCTGATGATATTTTACTTACAACAGAAAATATAGAAAATGTATTACAACATATAATTAGTTCTATGAGTCAGTTTGAAGAACTCTTGAACTTAAGGTTTAATCATAGTAAAACAAGTACATTATTAATTAATAAAAAATTTAAAAATTCATACAAAAATATTCTAACTTCAATATTAATATCACTCATATGAAATATGTAGGTATATCCATTATGTCTAATAGTGAAGAAATGATACAAACAAATTTTCAACAGGTTGTTGATAACATTTTAACTTTAGTCACAAATTGGAACACATTCTTCTTTACCATGGAAGAATGGTTAATGTTTATTAAGATGGTAATTCTCCCTAAAATATTGTTTATCTTACAAATTTTAGTGCTATTGTCACCAAAACAATTGATGAAGAAGATAAATAATATTCTACTTAATTTTTTGGCATCCCATTGAACCAAGAGTTTCCTTTGATTGGCACAGAAAAGGTTGGGATAATAGTGGAAAAGAAATATATCACAACCAGTCATAAACAAATAGTCCCTAATAGTTTTATCTGGTTGTTAAAAGATTTTTGTGTAAATATAATTACACCCTCTTTTCAAATTTCCAATTTAAATAACATTATTTCCTTTTTCCAAAAGTTCACATATTATAACGATTGTATTAAAGACTTAATATTTTCTGTGTTTCCAATTGCATATACAAAGGACTGTTTAGAAACTCATAACTTCAACAAAATGCTTACTATAAAATGAAAACTTCTAATATTAGACATTCATATAAATCTTGGTGTAAACTTAAAAACTTGCTTGAAAAATATTAATTGTTGATATGTATAACTTTGATGTATTGATCAACTGTGGACCTGTGTAAATGTTATTTGTTTGCATTGATGTGTTCAGCTATTGTTTTAAAACCAAATAAACAAAATTATAAAAACAATAATGACAAATATTTGAATTTCAGACTTCATATACTTCAGGAAATGCACACTAACACAAAATCTGTAATTCTAGCAACAGTCTATGTTTGTAATAGCATTTGAAAGAGAAATTGTATGAGTGCAAAAATTACATTAAAAATTAAGCATATGAGATTTGCGAAAAATAAATTGAAAAGTGAATATTTAATACTGCAAACAGAGATTGAAACTGTAGAGTTATTTAAGGACTGGGTATACGGGGTCTATATTAGAAGACCGAAGACGCATTCTTTCAAATTCATGTTGGTTGAACTTAAAAGGCTGAAAATGCAAAATATTGAAGCGGATGTTAAGCGAATTCTTTCCATGGGAAAGAATTTGCTTGGCCACTTTGGTACTTTGCCATTTTTGGCACTGTAGTGCAGTCCTCGAGTTGGTATATTTAAGTAGGGGGGGTGAGAGGTGTAGCCCCCCCCAACATTGGAGGGTCTGGGGGGCAAAGCCCCCCATTTAATGTAATGTTTGTAATTATCATTATTTTTTTTTGGAACAGCGATTTGTTTCCCTTGGGAAAAATCACTGTTCTGACACTTCGACATTGTAAGCTTTCACTTACATATGGTCGATTAATCACTGTTCGCTTTTTTAAGTGTTCAGTTATCTAATATAGACCCGGTAAACGGGTAGATCCAACTCTGAGTTTTTCTAATCATATCACCCAATTGATTAATGATAATTATAGAACTGTAGGTTGTATTAAAGGATTTAGGAAGTCTGGGAAATCAGAAATGATGAAGTCATTGTTTGTTAGTTACATTAGACCCAAACTTTATTATGGAATAACAATATGGAAACCTTATAAGAAAACAAGTATGAGTAAACTGGAAAGAGAACAGTGGAAATATACAAAGGGCATCCATGTATGTGAAATTTAAGTTATTATGAAAGACTAAAATATCTTAACTTGTAGAGTGTTTCTTACAGATGTCTAAGAGGAGATCTTATTCAGGTATATAGGACATTTAGAGACAACTACCTGTGGGCATATTTGGGATTATCAAAAGTGGTAGAGAATCATCAGGCAACCTATGTAGAAGATTCTATAGGAATGAGAGCAGTTGATGCATGGTACAGACTACTAAATTACATTAAAGCAAGTACTAATGTAGTTATTTTTAAGAACAGCTTGGATACTTGGGAATAAGTGTTTTGGTATAGTGGCAGACTGGAAGGGCAGTAATGCCAGTGCTTGAAATATTTGTATGTATGTATATTTAAAATCTGTCCCTATGTTTGGGCCTTTGACGCGCCCATTATTTTTTGGTTTTGTCCAGATTTCTTGGGCTAAAACAGGGAGAGGTATGATTCAGTCTGTCATCTTGTATTGACTCTACAGTTTCTCCCCGCATTAGGATTTACAGATCCAAAAACTTTTCTTGAAGTAAATGTACCACCTGAACAGCTGCCAGTGCAGGTGACTCCACAGGTGTAATATGTTCTTACCTGGAAATGCCAGAGACAAAACAAGCTGCTGCATTATACACCACCTGCAGAAAGTGAAGATTACATCCTCAAAGTCCATTTAAAGGCCATTGTAGTGGTCAACCATAAGATGACCAGGGCATGTACTACAGTTATAAACCATTAGGCTGGAATCTCAATGAGGTTTCAAATATTGTAAAATATAAATTATATAAGTACAGTAGCCTTACCTGCGAAAGTATACTACAGTTTTAAACAATGCGCATTTTTCATCCATTTATCTGTCTGGAGACACTCACCATCCAGCCAATTATTTACTGGAGACAGATTGACCATTGTGCCTATATGGTTATATGAATACCATCTCAGTTATGGAGGAATTTACTTTTATTGCACTAGTAGCCACTGAATCAGATTATTCTGCTAATTATTTTAAGATTCTTGACTATACCTTCCTGGTGTGGGGCAAAAGACCTAGTCATATAGAACACATTACTGTGGGCTATTAATGATCTTCATCTAATTGTCGGGAGTTCAATATCCTAATTTCCTTATTTGTCCCCTGTGATACTCTGGTCTTTATGTGCCCACTGTGAGACTCTGGTCCTCATTTGTACACTGTGAAACTCTGGTCCTTATCTGTACACTTTGAGACTCTGGTCCTTATTTGTACACAGTGAGACTCTGGTCCTTATTTGTATACTGTGCAAACTCTGGTCCTCATTTGCACACTATCAGACACTATTTTTTATTTGTACACAGTGAAACTCTTGTCCTTACTTGTGCACTGTGACTGAACAAGACACTTGACCAGATCAAAGATAATAGTTATCCCATGAGCATGGGAACCTGATCCTGATAGATTTTAGGGAAGTAAAAATGAACACATCCACAAACAAACAAAAACTAATAAAAGTATAGTTGCCTCTCAATTCCATAATAATAAAAATAATTTTGTAGCAGCTAATGAGCTCTTCTGTAGGTAACATATGGACCAAAAGTGTCACTAGTGATAAAAGGGATCCCTAAGTGGAACAGGTCTATGGAATACTTTCTGGAATCTGTTTTCTCTCTGGATAGAAATCCAACTTAAGATCATATCCGGTACTGCACAAACTTATCATCCTTGGACTTGATCCTCCAAATAGGCTGAGATCTAGTATTCAACTACGTCCATTAGTATATAAACTGAGTGCCTCCAGACTTCTGTCTCCTGAAGGGGATGAAAACTGTTTTAAGACCATTTCCAATACTCTATAGACTGAGCATAGAAAGCTCATAGGAATGTTATGGATAGTTCCAGATGCTGCCATGATATCCAACAACATTAAAACAGACCAGTAAATCCAATGCCTGTTGGAAAAAAATGATATCCAGAAAATGTGATGAAAAAGCAGGTCTAATAAACAAATTCCACAACCCCACAAACAAATTCACCAACAAGTGACCACAAATCACTTGTTGTCACTGCGCATTGTGCACTTGTCAAAAGTGTCTCATTACCATTTCTCTCCCTACTGGGCTTCACATCATCTGTCTAATACATATAACTTGTAAAAAAAAAAAAAGCAAGAAAATTGCCACTGACGCTTATGAAAGTAATATGTAATAATATTTGAAATGCTTTCATTGCCATTTGACAGCTTCAGAATTCCTTTGATTTTCAATGGCATATAAAGCTAAAAAAGAAAACCTTTGGACTACATCAAAAGGAAAAAGCGCCACACAACTAGTTTTATTCATGGAAGTTCTGTCATATGTGGCAGTACCAAGTCTGATAATTGGCTGATGACATATTGTGCTGCCATATCATGTTAGATACATAATATGGGCATCAAACTTCTGCCCCTGTTTGAAAGCAGTTTCTTTTGCCAGATGAAGTTTACCACCATGCAAACCTGTGATGCAACACACCTTGTGAAAATATGGCTGATATACAGTCAGTGACTCATAGAACCAGAATTGGTAACATCAGAAGAATGACACAGATAAAGTAATCCAGGCAAAATGTCAGGAGTGCTGCTTGAATTGCTGAATGACATGCTACAAAGTTTCACTTCTGAAAATGCTTGCCAAAATAATATTTGCTATGTCATTTATCTTGAGAGATTATCAGTTAATATTATGATTTCAACCACTCAGTGTGTATACACACAGTTTGTACTTCACACAGTGTAAAAAGCTGTCAGGCAACATCGGAAACAAAAACTAAAATTTAACACCAGTGGTGATAGTGGTGCGAATATATCAAAAAGACCCACACAAATGAATTACACAGGCTAAGTAAATGCAATACTTAATTATATAAAATCTCTTCTAGGTAGAATGCAAAGTATAAGGGAAAGAGTTAATAAAATTAAACAAATCAAAGTATTCAGACTTTACATACCATCGTTATCAAGTAATTTCCAGCTTAATGCTTCGATATAACATGCAGCATTTGGATATCATTTTAACATACAAAGTATAACAGTTCCTTCAAAATGTCTGCTTGATGAGCAAAGATACATGTTTAGCATTTATTTATCGTGGTATAAATAAATAAATATTTATGTATCACAGCTGTGCTAAGACTTTTATAATTGAATCATAGAGGTTCGTCTGTTGTCAGTTATGATCCTAACCATACTACATTAGAAATAAATGCATTCTTGTAGTGCAAATCGTTATTTTCTGTGTACATTTTAATGAGCAATTTTGTTTTTGCTTTGTTTTTACTCTTCCTTTCTATTGGCATGACTGCACATGGTATTCCATCACCTCAAGTTAGAAGAGTAGGAGTTATACAGTAAGTACGTACAGAACAGACTACATTCCTTCCCCAATGAAGTCATTTTTGCTTGCAGATTTTGCGTGAGAACTCATCAACTGCCCAGCCTGTCATGTTTGCACTGTGTGGGCAGAGAGGCGGAGAAAGAGAAAGAGTGAGAAAATGTGAAAGCAAAGAATAAAGGCAAGAGCTGGAGATTAGAAAAAACCTGCACAGGTGTGCCAAGAGGGTGTAACTAGTGCCATGACCATTTCCCTACTCTACAGGCTGGCTAACAAAGGCCTGACACTGAAAATAAGTTTTAATTAATTATACAGAGTAATCTGCTTTGTTGACAATAAAGGTCTGTGCTAGCATGATAAAAGCATCGCTTTTAACAGAGCACTTGATAACATTTGAGTTATTCACAGTGATCTAGAATTTAATTTCTAGGTAACTGTGAGTTTTACTTTTAATAGTATTTATAATGAAACCACACTGTGCATGATTTCCAGAGAGGTTGCAAACATTTTATTTGTTTATTTTATTTATTTATTTTTGTTAACTGGGTAGAGCACTGATCCTGATGGACTATTTTCTGGTGCAACCAAGGAAGGTACAAAAATAACAATTCCTTAAGCAGCAGATGAATAGTAAACAAAGCATTGTCAAATTTACAAATTTTAGTATTATAAGTCCAGCACACATAATGTTTTAACATAAGTATGCAGGGGAACTACTGCATCAAAACTGAATATGTACAACTTGGTAGTGATTTTCGGAACTAGCTAGTGACAAAAGGCAGCTAACAAAAAGGCATGGCAGTAAGGGCATGCGAATGACCATATAATGACATATAAATCAAGAGGTGTATTTAATGAGTGCATAATGATATGTAAATGAGCCTCTGTTCTAGCGGGTTGTTATTCACAGCTGTCAGGTACAAAGTTGTGCAAGTAGGTATATATGAGTATATGAATGTAAAGGTAAAAAGCACACTGAATACTGTGGAATTGCAGCTGGTCAACATGCTTGGAGCAACAGCAGCTGTATCACAACAGCACTATAAATTACACTTACCTCCACTGCAGAGCATGGTGCAAATGCAGGTGCCACAAGGATCAAAATCACAAGAAGGTGCAGGTAGAAGAAAACATACTGCCAGATAATGGATCAGCAGCTGATAAACCAGTTCTGAGCTGACAGAGATATTATAGAAGTGGTGGTCGACATGTACGACTCACAAACTGCATCTGGGGGAAAGCAGTAAATGTCACATACCTGTGGATATCAAGGTATATGTAGATCCCACTATTCTAGCTACAGGGACCTTTCAGAGTCAAACAGGGGACACCTTGTATATATTGTAGGCAAAAGTATACAGAATACTTAAAACATTGCTCAATTAACATCTGCTACATGTAGATGGCATATCAGTTTTCCTAACAATGCCAAGAAGACTCATTTCTATGACATGCACACGTTGCAATAAAGACCCCACTAGGTGTCCACAGACATGGTTGTATCAATAAGAAAGTCTAACATTCCATCAACTACCAGGCAGTTGGCAATGCGCAGGAACTGATAAAGCTGTGTATCTGTCCAGCACTCTGTCCATGCCCATGATTACCACATGAGGTGTTAAATCGATGTCCCAGCTACCTGAGTTGCTGGTAGCTTAGGTGATGTAAAAGATCCCATTATATTTATTGAAAAAAGAGTAGTGGAAGTTCTCTTTTGCTGTGGAAAAATATTCCCTAGTCACTATGAATACCACCTTGGGTCACACCTGAAAAGAGGTCATTGATGCATTGGAACTTACCCAGTCAACAAATTGTAAATAAATAAAAAAATAAATGAATAAATATGGCATCCACATTATCTCTATCACAGCTTTCCATACAGTGATATTCCATGGGCCACCTAGTAGGTAAGTGCAGGCTCATGCTCCCTATATCTATAGCCACAGACAGCATGCACCCATGTCTTACTCCAATATGTGCATACTTTTTTTCAGGTGATGTAGAATGCAACTGCAGGTGCCACAAGCTCATGGTCACAAAAAAGGTATATGTACAGGCAAAAACAAACCGCCATGTAATGGACCAGCAGTTCATGGACCAGCTCTGAGTACATAGAGATATTATGCTGGCAATGGTTGACATGTATTGGAGCCTGGTTGATGATGTCCATAAGGAACCATACAGTATGGCTGAAAGTCAACGTAACACCCTCATGGACAAATTCAGAACATCAAACAACAGGTATTCAGCCAGTGGAAGCTTGCCTGTGCTGCCTAGGCACATGGGGCACTTTAGTATACCCTTGCCACTGCCTGCAAGTTATCATACACCATGCTATGCAATACAGTAATTAAGAAGCAGGTAAACCAGCCCTCACTTCCTGGAATTCAACATCAGAACCCCTGTCATAGCCACCTCAAGTAAATTCCCCCAACAGAAGTGAAAATAAAGATGACAGGGAATGAACTGCAGTCACACCACAGCCATCCAGAAAGCACTGTGTGGCTGCACAAGTAAAGTGTCAATATCTGGTCCTCCTGTATTCACTGAGCAGTCCATCAACAAGTTACACTGAGCATCTGACATCTCCAGTTACACCACGCAAGCAGGAGAGGGTGAGGGCCAAAGTCATAATCATTTGCACAGTTGCCTAGAGGCATATTGACATGTGGCTGCAAACAGCCTAGGGAAAATTTACAGGTCAGTGGAGGTGAATATGTGGGTCTTGTGTAGGGGTAACATCTATATCAAAGATAATTTCCTTTGTGAACAGGGTACGTGACTTGGTACATAATTGTGCTGTAGGGCCACTGCAATGGCTGGATATACAGGACTAGCAGTTTCTGTGAAACTGAAGCAGTGATACTGCTTAAATGGGACATGTTTGGAGTCTGCTGTTGAGGTATCCTGCCCCTGCAGGGTCTGTGCAGTGGCCTCGCATGACATGGCGTGGCCAAGGGTGATACTCTTAGTGTTTCATGCACAAGGTGTTCCCTGAAAAGTCCTTGTCTGTTATCCACCTTGAGTATGTACATGCAAATAGCCACCTTGTACTGTGATCACAACCACTAAGGTCATGTCCAGGATCCCAATCAAAATGGAAAGGGATAGAAAGTCAGATGATGTGGCAAGTGAGATGCCACTTCTAAAGTCCCCTAATGGCAGGAGAAGGTAAGGTGGAATCAGAGGGGAGTTAGAGGAGCATAATGAAGAAGGGATATAGATGGGATAGAGTACCAAGAAGGAGGAAAGAGGGTGAAATGGAAATACCAGCTGTGCTGGAAAGAAAGACAAGCAATAGGCATTTTGTTCATCAGCAACTGGGACAGGAAAAAAACATGTCAGGCTCAGATCGTGTAAGCTATGCTATGCATCCCGGCAGTAACAATGTAAGCGTGGGGACTATAGCAAGACAGGCTGTTGATTTGGATGCTTAATAATTACACTTTCTCTTTGTCTTCTTTCAAACATGTTTCAACAGTGGAGAATCAAGAGTTGGAAGAAGAGATAGAGGGTAGGAAGTTGACCACAGAAAGGGTGGAGATGATATAGTTGAAAGGCATACATCTCTAGTCTGTTACATAGATTAGAAGAGGAGAGGAATCATTTTTAACAAGATGTTGAATGGTCTTGAAGATACTCATTTTTAACAAGATGTTGGATGGTCTTGAAGATACTATGCCCTAATCTGTTGGAAGGAGGGAAACCGTTCAAAAACATGAGTATTAAAAGGGAAAACTTTTGTTCTTATATTCTGAGACTGAGAACGGGTGAACACCAACACTGGCCTTAGTGTGATTGAAAAGAAAATCTGTGAACTATAAATTTCAAACTGTACCAGAGTCAGTTTTATGGCAGAGGCCGCGGTGATGCAGCAGTTAGCATTGTCGCCTCACAGCAAGAGGTTTTCTGGTTCGATTCTTGGCTGGAGCACCTTATGTGTGGAGTCTGCATGTCCTCCCAGTGGTTGAGTGAATTTAAAGACAAGTGTGTTGGTGTGCCTTCTTTGAAGGGTGGGTGCTGGGCTGGCAACTTGACACCATAAAAATTCACTGCCAATCATTAGTGGACTGGAGTTCCACTGTGGTGACCCCTAACCGGAGGAAAGCCAAAAGAAGACCAGAGTCAGTTATCACATATTTATTTATTTCCAGTTTGATGACCAGGGAACTCCACTGGGCCAAGATAGCCCTTTTTCAGTGGAGGCCCGGGGAAAAAAGCTCCACAACACAAATACAATAAAGAATGTATACATAATAGTGACAAGAGCAGAAATAATCCAAATAACATAGTGAAACACCCAATAATATCACAGTAATATATTAGTAACATAAAGAACATACAACCACATTGCAAGATAATATATATTTACATCTAGAATAGTGTCAGTAAAACAGCTAGTTAAAATTATTAGGTGAATAAGCCATAATGGTGTAGATATAAAGGTGGCTTGGTAGTAGAAAGTGTTATTGAGATAGCAGTGAGGAAACAGGAGAGTAAGGGAAGTGGATTAGGTTGGAAGGAAGCAGGTACATTTCCATTTAGAGACAAGGCAAGAATGGAGGAGACTTTTAAAGTTTTCTAGATTCTGCATAGTCCTGAGGGTAGGGGTAAGTGAGTTCCATTTTTTGGCTAAGGAAAAAGAGAGGAGTAGCTTTCCAGGTGAGTGGTTAGGTTTGTGAACACTAATTAGGTTTTGATTTTCAGATCTGAGAGCTCTATTAGGTAGGTAGAGGAGAAGTATGTCAGAAAGAGCAGGGCATTTAGTAGGGTTGAGGAGAAGTCTATGGGTTGTGATCAGTTGAAGGTAGTCTAGATAGTTAGGTAGTTCTAGCCACTGTAGCGAGTGGAGGGCTTCACAGTGATGGAAGGAGTACTTAGTGTTAGTGGCAAATTTGGATATCTTGTTATAGCAGGTTTCTAACCTGGAAGTGAAAGAGGATGACAGGTTTGTTAGGAGGGGAGCACCATACAAAAGGGAGGGAAGGAGGTAAGTTGAGGCAAGAGTGTGTCTAGAATGAGGTGAAAGGAAGCAATTGTTCCTATATAGCACACCGGGCTTTTGATGGGTTTTCTTTATGTTTTGAAGGACATGGTTGTCGAATTTTAGTTGCTCATCTATTATAACACCTAGTAATTTAGCATGGGGAATGACTTCATTAGAGGTGTTGTTTTGGCTTGGTACTTGGAAAGCATTTTGATAGTGGAACTATTAATATTTTGGATTTATTGGCATTTAGAGAAAGATGGTTTTGGAGCATCCAGGTTCGGTGGTTGAGAAGGAGGCCTGAGTTTTTGTTAGAAGTTCAGGGAGATTAGTAGCAGAGCAGACTAAAGTAGAGTCATCTGCATACTGAATTACCATAGCATTGGGAATGGCAGAGTGAAAGGTGTTGATAAAGATGTTAAACAGCATAGGACCCAGTATGGATTTCTGAGGCACACCTGTAGGGGTATGGAGAAAAGAAGAGATGCCTTTTCTCCATTTCACAGCCTGTGATCTGTCATACAAGTAGCTAGAGAACCAGGTTAGGGTGTTTTGAGATAGGCTGAATTTTGAAAGCTGGTTCAGAAGGTGGGTATGGGAAACAGTGTTGAAAGCTTTGCAGAGGTCCAGAAACACTGTGGATACTGCTTTCCCAGTGTCTCGGGCATGATTGACAGTGTCAAGGAAAGAGAGGAGGGCTGTTGTAGTTCTATGTCCTGGTCGGAAACCATGTTGGGTTGGGGTAAGGAGCTTGTATTGGGTTAAGTAGGGCATAAGTTGAAGGTGAATGCATTTTTCTAGGATTTTTGAGATTGTGGAGAGGATTGCTATAGGACAGAAGTTAGATATGTTGGTGTTTTTGCCGCCTTTGTGGAGAGAAAGGATGTAGGCCTTACGCCAACGTTTACAGATGTAGGATTCCTGAATGGATCTGTTGATTAGAATGCTAAGGGGATAAGCAATCCCATCAGTAGCTAGCTTAAGAAATTGAGAGGATATTCCTCAGTTGCTTTACAGCAAGGTTTTATTTTGAAGAGTAGTCTTTTTATGTAGTTGGTTGAGATGGGTTTAAGGTTGAAGATGGGGGGGTTCAGGGACAGTATGAAGGGTGGAAAGGGAAGTAGCGGGAGAAGTAGACTGAGAGGGGTGAGTATAGCTTGGAAAGGTTTTAGTGAGTTCAAATATGGAGTTAATAAAGAAAGAGTTAAATAATGATGCTAGTTCTTGATCAGATTTGCCCAGACCCCAGCAAATCTGATCATGAACTAGCATTATTATTTAACTCATAGGTTCATAGTACACATCTATGAACCTATGAACCTATGAGTTAAATAATGATGCTAGTTCTTGATCACATTTGCTGGGGTCTGGGCATGGGTTGTTCTTGGTGCCAGGGCTGAGTAGAGCAGATATGGAGTTCCAGAATTTCTTTGGATTGGTTGTGTGATTGGACTGGAGTCTGATATAGTAAGATTTTTTATCTCTAATGATTTTTTTTTTTTGCAAGGTTACGGAGTTGTTTCTATTGTAGAAGGGTTTCAGGGAGTTTGTTCTTTTGGTATAGTTTCCAGAATTTGTCCCTTTGGCGCATAAGTTGTTTGGTGTCTTTGGCTAGCCATGGGGCGATATTGATTTTTTATTCTTTTAGTTTTTATTGTAGCTAAACTATTAAGAGTATTTATAAAGGTAGAATTGAAATTGTCAACACCATTGTCCAGAGGAAGGGTTTTTAGAATATTCCAGTTCACTTGTTTAAGGGAATTTGCAAATACAGTGGGGTTAAAGTTACTGAGGTTTTGTGTGTGTATGTACTGGTATTGATGAGGGGAGGAGGTTGAATGAAGGGCAAAGGCAGGGAGGTGGTTGCTGGAGTCAGGAATGGTACTGGAGTCCATAATTATATTGGGGTGGGAAACTAAGATCCAGTCAAGGGCAGAACCAGAGGATTTAGTTTTACTGGTTCTGGTTACAGAGTGCATTATTTGGGTGAAGTTGAAGAGGTTGATAGATTGAGTGGGTGTGGAGTTATTAATGTTTTCCCAATTGATATTTACATTGCCTAGAATGTAGGCTTCTTTGTTTATATTAATTGAGGCCCATGAGAGGATTTCTTCAAGGGATATTATTTCTGGGTGGGATATATAGGTCAATGATACAGAGATTCTTCTGATTATTAACTTTTCGTAAGCTCACTACTAGTTCAGTGTTAACGAATTGAGGAATAGGGTTTGGATATGGAATTATGGTGAATAAATTAGAGTAGATAATAGTGACGCCACCACCCTTTTTATTTGTGCGATTACATCTGAGGGCTTGAAATCCTGGAGGTAGGATTTCAGAGTCAGTGATATGGGGTTTCAGCCAGGTCTCAGAGATGGCAACGATGTCAGGCTGGTTGTGAGATAGCCAGGCTTGAAAGTTGGAAGCTTTGTTGCAGAGGCTCTGGACATTGAGAATAATGAAGTGGAAAGTTTTGTGAGAGGAAGTTGGCTGGAGAGTGGCGAATTGTGGCCTGTAGAGGAGTTAGGTCCGGGATTGGGGTGAATATCACCGGCTAGGCTGAGGAAGCTGATGAGTGGTGAATGCTGGGGTTTATGTGGCCCAGTGGATCTGGGTTTAGTTTTATAAGATTGAGGGAGGTATACAAAGTGTTTGATCATATGGATCTTGGTTGAGTTTGGCATTATTTTCATTTTAAAGAGAAGGAGGAAGTTAGATTGTATCAGGGATGGTGAGATGGAGTGGAAGCTTGTAGAAGTAGAGTTGTAATAAATGGGATGTGATGGAGAGTAGGAAAAAGGAGAGAAGTGGAGAGGGAGATAGTGGATGGTAAGGGACGTGACATAATATAAGGGTAACAGTAGAGTGAGGAGAGTCAGAGTGGTGAGGAGGGTTGGGAAGTGTGAGGAGGTCATGGCAGTATTTAGGTGTTAGAACGGTGACAGACAAGCAGGGGGTTGGGGAAGCTATTAGAAAAGTGCAAGTAGGTGGGAGCTGGCATATTTAGTGGGAGTTATTGGTCATGGGAGTTGTAGGATGAGTGGTGGAGTAAGATTAGGGGTTATACAGGATTGGGTGTTGGGAAAAGTGTCGGTGGGGAAAGGTTAGAATAAATGTAGATATAGTGGGGGCAGGTGGAAAATGGGAGCAGGGTAGTGGAGCGGAGGGAGTCCAAACAAAGCGAAGGGAAAACGGAGTGGGTTGACCCAAGAAGCAGAAGAAAGGAAGTCCAAAACCTATACGTTTTCTATAATGTGGGTAAGTAGCTATTTAACTATGTTTGCCCGAATGCCTACAACCAGGTCAGGAGGGTTTATAGTTGCAGCTGAATTGCCACTGTTAGTACAAACCAAGTAAGAAGGCAGGTCTAGAGGGAGTACAGATGGATGGTCTAATGGATGTACTGCCCAGAGCACCTATGCTTGTGATTAAAATGTAAAGAAAAACAGTGACAGTGAACAGCCATTAACTTAAAACTGCTTTAGAATAATGCAGTAGAGTGAAAGTACATTTAAATGGTGGCTGAGAGCAGAAGGGGGACCAGCAGGTGAAGCTCTGTAACTTTTCCATGATTCCGCCGACTCTGGGAAGTGGAGAACTGCCTTTCTTAGATTAGGATTGCTGCGGAATAAAGAGAAAAGAGAGACAAAGCAATTAGGGGGTGCAAAAATAATAGCAGAGGGAAAGGAGGTGTTACTATAGATGTACGTGAGGCAAAAGGGTAAGGACAGTTTTATTAACAAAGAAAATGTACATATATTAGTTTTGATACACCAATCAGTGCAGGGGAAATAGGGGATGCAAGGGCTAGTGTAAACGCTGATGCCTTCCAAGCACTCAATTAACATGTGTTGGATTATGGAAACCACTTTTAACATATAACCAAACAGTCCTGTTACAGGAGATTATCTCAAACTAAAGAATCGTATAGGCAAGGTCTAGTGTAGAACAGTTGTAGAACAAAGCAAAACTAAGTGAGGTTGATCAGATATGGCTGCACTTTACTAGGATAAAACAATGCACTCGCACTACAGTTGTAAAAAAGCACAAATGCTCAGCTGGGTTACACAAATACTCACACTAAAGTTGTAAAAAGCACAAATGCTCAGCTGGGTTACACAAATACAGTGCAGAGTCCTATAGCATGACAATGCACTCACAATATAGATTGCAGCAGGTAAGCACAAAGACAGAATATGAGTTCTCAGCACTATAATCAAGCAACGCTATATGTTATACAGAGCCAAAGTATCCAACTGCGACATCACATTGCAAAAGGAAATCCTTGCATTAGTATGTTAAATGCAGAGTATAATCATCAGTTATCAGTTTTATACTTGATAGCTACAAAATGCTCAGCATAAACATTCAATTTAGTTAATCTTAAATAAACTTAAATAAACTTAGGGGCAAGCACAGTGTCGGGACACATAGGAGAAGCTAACAGTGGCCAGGTATACTCAAAATCTTTGAATTCCATATGTAAATGTAAAGTATGTTTTCTTGTTCAGACAGTACCCCTAAATTAACATAAGCATCTAAAATACATAGTCAGTTGGATTGTACCACTATGATAATCATTTCTAAGCTGAGAAGACAATTTGCAGGTTCTATTCTTGTCAAAGGGGACATAGGGGCACTTTTTATAACCATGTATATATATGGCTAATGCAGCTTGGAAGCTACACAACAATGTTTAGGACATTTAACTGTAGTGAAAAAATTATAGGGTTTGATCAAAAGGGATGGAGGCCACAGTTCGAGAATTTTAGTATCTGAGTATTTTAGGGGGAGTTTGAAGAGTTAAATGAATAGGGGGATGATTCTTACATGAGGCAGGCATGAACTCACAAATGGACTTAGGTACCTAATTATACATTCTTGGTATATATATATATATATATATATATATATATATATATATATATATATATATATATATATATATATATATATATATATATATATATATATATATATATATATATATATATATATATATATATATATATATATGTATATATATATATATATATATATATGTATATACATATATATATATATATATATATATATATATATATATGTATATGTATATATATATATATATATATATATATATATATATATATATACATATATATGGATCTGCGTCAGAATGTTGACCATTCAGAATGTTGACTTTCATACGGCTGACACCATATGATCGACATTCCAAAAGACCAACATCCTGAAATAGCACCATTTACCTACCTGTAAACACAGTAAAAGCTGCACCCCCCCCACACCCCCTACTACTTAAATATTCTCACTCCGAGATCACACTACAGTGCAGGAAAGGGGAATCTCCCAGTCCCGCACTGTAGCAGGATGTCCGCTATCATTTGTAGGCCTTTCAAACGTTCACTCATATAGGTGTGTGTATATATATATATATATATATATATATATATATATATATATATATATATATATATATATAGATATGAGGATCTGATACTGATGGAAGTTACAAAGAGGTATTTACTGGTGCAGGTAAAGAGGAAGTGACAAGTGGAGTTACTTGGGGGAGACAGGGTATAAATGTTATAAAGTGCCAGCTTTCTGTATCTCACAGAAAAGAATGACTATGGTAGGTGCCAAATATTGAATACATTGTAAGGTAAAGAAACAAAGAAAAAGAAGGTGAAATAGTAGACGTTTTAGAGGTAGGGTATCTTGGTAAATAATGAAAGGGGGATAGGTAAGAATTTAACAGATGCTTTAAGAATAGTAGGTGAGCTGGATAGAGCTTTTGGTTCATGACTGACCCAGGGAATTTGGTCTAGGCTGCATATAGGGGAGATGACCAACAATACCTTAGGCCTATCATCTTGGAGGGGGGGGGGGTTCTGGTGTGGCTGGTAGGTACTTTGAGCATAGCTCAGGAGTGAGTAAGTCCAGGGGTGGGGTGGGGTAAAGGACAGTGATGTGGAATGTAGGGGAATAAATACTCCATTTAAGAGCGAGTAAATGTTTACTAGACTGAATAGACAGATGCTGGGTAATGTTTACTTACAGGAGTTAAAATTATGTAGGAAAGAGATGGGGAAGTTACACAAAATCTGTTTAAAATGGATATGGATGGATTGTGTGGAGAAAGGTAGGAAAAGAGGAAGAAGTATTTTAGTAAGAAAATAGGAAGATTGGTTGTAGGACGAGAGCTAGAATAAGATTCGGGTAGGTGGGCAGTGCATAGAGGAACATATGAAAATAAAGGACTGGTGGTAACTTCATATTATGGCCACAATGCAGGTGACACAGAAGATTTGGAAGGATATATGGCAGTAATCGAGGGACTGAGGAAGGAGAAATATAGAATAATGTGTGTGGTAGACTTAAATATGGTTACTGAATCAAAATTATATAGGATGTAAAACAGTGCTGAATTCTATGATGAATAAGAGGATGTGGAAGTCAAGACTGGAAAAGCTGTGTGTATATGATGTGTAGAGGGAGAGGTGGGCAGAGGAAAGGCAGTATACATTCAGTAAGCATGAATGGAAACAGACTAGGATACTGGAAGATGAGATGACACTGTGGAAAATGGAGGAGACTGACATTCAGTGAGGAGAAATCTCTGACCATGCATTAGCAAGGGTGGTGTAGAAAGGTGGGGTAGGGAACTGATGAGTAGATGGCACTGGAACACAGGAAAATAGAAAGGTGAAGAACAGGGCAAGTGGCATGGGGTGACAGGTAGCAGCACAAAGCGAGATGGTAGTGGGTAAGAGTTGGATAATAACAAAGTTGCCTGGATGGCTGAAATGATGAGATATAGGGGGGCAGTTAGTAGGGCAGACAAGAGAAGAACAGAAGAGATACATAGATTTTAGTAAGAGAACAGAGGACATTGAATAATGTAGAAGAGGCAAAGGAGAAAAGCCCGAAATTCATGACCTAAGGGATGTCCCCGTGACCAAGGTTATTTATATTGATAATTGAGAACTTAGTGTAAAGACTGGGAAAACCAATAGCTACATGCAGAAATAGCATATTCGTGTAAATCTATTTGTGGATAACTGTATGTTGTTACCAGAGGAGGCAGAATAGATGGTACTGCAGATGTTGGCATGGGTGTTAAAACCATAGAGCCAGGGGGAGGGAGAGCCCCTGCATTTCACAGCTGCAAGACCTGTTGGAAAAAATTGTAGTTTTCATGCTACCGTGGATTCACATGCAGAAGCTAAAGTAACTAACTTGTTCTCTTATTGCTCTGTGTTACAGGCATTATGCTGCCACTGTTCTGTTGGTGCTGCCAGAGCCAGAGTCATGCCGGTAAGGAGAGTTTTGTTCTTTTATTTGCGGGAGTTATGATGCTCGTGTGTGTGTGTGTGTGTGTGTGTGTGTGTGTGTGTGTGTGTGTGTGTGTGTGTGTGTGTGTGTGTGTGTGTGTGTGTGTGTGAGTGTGTGTGTGTAAAATGCCCCCATTTAGGTATACCTGGTGGTTAGTGTTACTCAGGCTCAAACAAGAGCCTGAATTCTCTACCCATACCACCACTAGTAATTCAGGGAGTTGAGTCCATAGCTCTCAACTGCCCAGATTTTCACAGAATATTTGGCTCATACTTTTGTTCTGTTCCTTTTAAATTTGTGGTTTTTTGGCAAATCAGTGAGAACTGAATTCACTAAATAATGATAGCCATTTAAGTTTCACTCTTCCTATCTTTCAGGAAACACATGGTAACAGAAAACACTTTATTTTAGCAACTAAGATTATACAAGCAATATTTAAAATGTGTCCCTGGTTTTGTGCCTTTGCCCCCCCCCCCAAATACATTTTGGCTTTTTCCAGATTTCTTGTGCTGCAAAGTTGAGAGATTTAGTTGAGTGTCAAGTGGATTTTACGAGGAGCTGAGAGCTTCAGGGGAAGAGAAGTTAAATGGTACTTATACTAAGTTGCTTGTGTTGTTAGTAGCACAACAGGTAGTATACTTGCTTAGTTGCTTTTGATGCAGAAGGTTGTGGGTTCTACTCCCACAGTATGTAGATGGATCGCTGATACTGTACTGTGTTGTACTTTAAAGGGAGTGGATGCTGCAGTCCTATGAATGTCCTCTTTTGGAGAAGTTACCTAGTAACTAAGTTTCTGTTGTCAGTTTGCCATCCATTCCCCATTGAAAAATTACTAGTTTATCATTTTCCAATGTAGCATAGGCAATTTATTCATCAAGAGCAACAGGCACTTTATTTGTATATAAAACAATGAAATTAGTTACATATTCTTTTAATGTGGAATTATTTAGATGACTTACTTCTGCAGAGCTTTTGCATATTTACTGATATTGGTGGTTTGTAATGACAGAAGTTTGAGTGGCCTTTTATGGTTGAAATTTTCTGAAATGGGTAGTTTTGTCATTATTTTTTCATACATTTTGTTTCATTGCTTACTAGAAGACTGTTCCAAATTACAAATTTAAAACACATTCTAACAAATGGTGCTGTATTACACAAGGAATATAATTTAATACAATCAGGTTAATACAATCAGGAAGGTGAATCAAAGAATACAAACATGTCTGCTTGCTCACAGGATGCAGGAAATCAAAATACGGGAAGAGACCAGTCACCAATGGAGCCCCCCAGGGTTCGGTGCTGAGACTTTTTCTGTTTGGCATATACATCTCAAAAGTAGAGGGAAACACCAAAGGCCTTTGGCCGACTAGGTATGAGATGACTGGAAGCTAGGAGCAGTTATTGAATCCCCAAATGACTTAGCCATCATGCAGGAAGGTTTGTCCCAAACAACAACTGGTACCAGAATCATGAATTGAAACTAAACTCCAAGAAATACATTATTGTATCCTTTGGGAAGTCATCTACTCCAAATAACTGCCAAATTGACAATGCCCCCTGAGAACTGACCCAGTTGTTTGGCATTTGGGAACTTGTGTGTACAGTGAACTAACTTTTGATCAACATGTGCCCAGAGTCATAAGAAAGTCTATCTATATTGCACAGCTTATAAACAAATTGATTTTGACTAGATCTAGAGATGTTATTGTCCCCCTTTACAAAGCCCTCATTAGGTCAATCATTTTGTATAATGCCCACTTTGGCATGTATCCGTCCAGACCCATGCAACAATTGGAATATCCACAGAGATACCTTACTAAAAGGATACAAATCCTGAACAATAGGGCTTGCATGGACCACCTCAAAGATTTATCACTATACTCAGTATCCTACAGAGTGCTTAGAGGTGACATGTCTGGCATACAAGGCATCCTCCGACATAATACAGATGGACCTACTGAACATCAGCAAGTCAAATGGCATCAGAAATACTCAGTCCAGATTTCTAAACTGAATGTTGTGGAGAGATGGATATATATCACAGAGGCTACCACTGTTCCAAAACAGAGTGAAGTATATTTTGAATCTACTGGGGATTGGTCAAACTGAGGTCTACATTACATGTAAAAGGTTGTAGGAGGAGTTGGGGATTGAATTAGGGGATTGATTGTCATATCATAATGTAATGAAGAGACTGAACATAAATGCAAAAGATGAGGGGAAGAACAAAGTAGGTGGGGGATGGTGTTTTATAAAAGTGGAAATGGGAGTGGATCAAGAAGGCATGAATAGATAAATTCCACATGGAGTTAGCTGAGGTAAAGAAAAGAGCAGCCTGAGGAAGTTAAAGTAGGGAGCGGGATACGCCTTAGAGACGGACTGCATCAGGAAGTCTGAGGATGTATTGGTTGTTGAGTGTACTGAGGCCAAAAAGGTATCTTCATTTGAAATTACCCCTAAGAAGGTATACAACTTTGAAAAAGTTCTGTCTGAGAGATATGACAAAGTGTTGGAGCTATGGGGAGAGAGAAGTAGGCAACTTACACATGTGGTAGTCTTGCCCAACTGTACATGAATAATGGGCTAGAATGAGGGACATTTAGAATAAAATTTATTTAAAAAAAGAAGTAAGAGACGATTGGCTTTTATATCTTTTTGAGGTGGAGATTGAGGGACACATGCGGAAGAGTTGAGAAAGGAGAGAACTTTTACTCACAGCTAGATGGATGAAGGGTGGTGAATGACAATTATAGATTAAGAAAACTGCAGTGGGGGCTAATTGAATGTGGTTGAGAAAATTAAAAGAGAGCAGAAGATATGGACGTCTTGAGGAAGAGGAAATAAGGTAAAATGTAACAGTGTAAAAGAAGCTGCATAAATCTATGTGTGTATAAATCTATAACATACACATAAATTAAATGAAAAATGCTTGTGTGACCTATGTTGGAACATATGTACTGAGACCTGGATAAAATGATTTAGAGAAAAAATCCTGTGCTTCCAATGACCTGGTTACCTGATAAACCATCTTCACTACTAAATACCCACATATACTCTGTCTCTTCTTCCAACAAGGGACTGCCAGGAATTCCAAGGGATCATTTGATAATACAGTACACTTATACTTTATTGCAGCATATTTTTAAAAGCATTTTTTTTTTTTTGCAAATTATTGTACATTGCAGCTCATTTCAACACAGCAGCTTGTGTTGTACAAATTGGCAGGCATTAGTATTGTTTTTCACTTTTATTCACTATAGTGAGACCACAGAGATGGTGTATATATACATTCGGGGAATGTGGGAGACCAATTACCTGACATGGCGGTGCAGGGAGTCCCCTGCAAGAAAAACATTCTTTCTGTTTTTTTTTTTTTTTTTAAATGTTTTTGAGTTACAATTTTCAAGCCTGAAATAATTAATCAGTAGACTCAATGTCAGACATCTCAGCCAAACAGGCAAATCTGGAAAATCTGTTTCTTTGCTTATCTAGAAGCCAGCTGTGCATCTATTAGCACTGTTGTTTTATAACAAGACTTTTACAGTTCGATTCTTGGCTGGGGTGCATTTTGGGCGCAGTCTACACATCCTACCTGTGTTGCCATGGGCTTCCTCTGGGCGCTCCAGTTTCCTCCCACATTCCAAAGACCTGCATCTGGAGCATTTCTCTCCAGGTCTCCACTGAAAATCTGCTGCATCCTGGACGAGCTTTCCCAGTAAACAAATTTTAAATAAAATCTTGTAGAATTCTGTATCTATGAATATCCAAATGTGAAGAACATGGAAGACTCTAAAGGCATTCATCTTTCCAGTGTTTTTTTTTTTAATTTTCTCACTTGAACATGTATTTTAGAGATGGACTGTTGCATTTTTTTTTGTAATATTTGTGAGTTTTACAATAGTACTTCACTGTTTTATGTATGAGGCACCTGGTTGTAAAGTAGTTAACAAATAAAGTATATAGTGTATTAAATGGACATCTATGGAAAACACCATATGTAAAAAATATTTATATATCTTGATTTCCGTTCTGTAATCCAGGTCCGTCATTGTCCATGTTGGTGTGAATGACCTGAGATTTACCTCTCCGGAGTACATAAAAAGAGACATGGAGGAGCTCTCTGATCTTGTAGCACAGACAGGTATGACCCTAGCCCTGAGTAGCATCCTGCCATCACCCAGAATTATACCACAGTACAAGGACAAAATGATTGACTTCAACAATTGGCTAAGCTTCTGGTGTCCTTCTAAGGGGATCCAGTATCTGTCTGTCTGGGATGACATGATCGACAGACCATGATGCTTTGCCAGAGATGGCCTGCACCTGTCGCTCTTGGGATTCCGGATACTGGCTAAGGCTCTTGCCACCCCTATAGTGCCTTTTTTAGGCAAAGTTCAAATGACAAATTCACCACTGTAACAAGTACAAGCAAGCAAAATCTGAGGGTAATGCTACTCAATGCTAGAAGTCTAAACCGCAAAATGCATTCACTCGAGGCACTCCTTAAAATGGAAAACATCGACATCTGTGCATTGAAAGAGACCTGCTTCAAGGCTCCAGAGAGCACCCCTGCATTACCAGGCTATAATTCATACGACACCTTTCGGCCACCTTTCGGCCGCCTAACCTGGACCGAAACACTAAAGGTGGAGGTGTGTCCATATTCATTTAGGATATCCATGCCTCCAGGCTAGTTGCTCAGCATAATTCATCCAAGATTATCCAAGTGCAACTAACTCTGGGCAAGACTGCAATCCAAATTGTAACTTGCTACAGATCCCCCACCATGCCCGAGGATCCCCACTCCTCATTTCTTGATACACTAGAAAATATATGGGTGATTTCAACTACCCCACCATTAACTGGGAAAACTACTCATGTAACAACTCTTTTGCTCAATGTTTTCTTGAATTCAAAATTCCAACACCTTGGATCAACTTATCCACACCCCCACCAGGGGCAGCAATATCCTAGACCTGGTCATTACCAACATGGGCAACCGGTGTTCCACACCAGAGGTCAATTCCTCGTTGGTCAGATCCACCACAAGCTTATCAGCCTAGACATCCACATCCCGCCCCCACCCCCCATTAGGGAAACCACTGTAAAAAATGTCTCCAAAGCCAACTTCACACATCTTAAGACAGAAGTGCAAACTTCACAAAACCCATGCAGACGGACAATAGAGGTACGACTGCTGAATCTTACACAAATGCACTTTATAAGCACTTATACAAGTGCATGGATTGTGCTATCCCTAACAGAACCAAGATGCTATCCTCCAAAAAAAGGAAGCCAATCTGGTGGTCCCCTGCCACACACAAACTCTACAACAGAAGAAAGAAACTGTTGCAAAAAATAGTAAAATCCCATGAGTGGAAAAACTCTCTGGTCAGCCTCAGTAAGAAGCTGAGATCCCTCATAAAATCCTCCAAAGCTAATTATGAAAACAAAATTACCACTGATTCTAAAGACAACCACAAAGCATTCTATAGCTATGTCAAGAATCTCAATGGCATCACTCAGATCTGCTCTGAGTTACAGCACAATGGCACTAAATATACAGAACCAACTGATATTGCCAACATCCTGGCAGATAGGTTCAGTGCTAACTTTACCCTCCCCCCACCCTCTAAAGGGCCCATCTCTGTACCAGAAGAATGCAAAGTTCCTGTAATCACGGCTGCACAGGTAAAAACCACACTCTCCAAAGCCAAGAACACAGCATCCATGGGACCTAACAACATCCCAGGCTGCATTCTACGTGAACTACAGAATGAACTGGCACCCCACCTAAGCACCATGTTTAATCATAGCCTCACCTCAAGCTTTGTGCCCACTGAATGGAGCATGGTGACAGTTATCCTACTCCACAAAGGGGGAGCCACCACGGACCCCGGGAACTACCACCCAATTAGCCTAACGAGCCTGGTCTGCAAGACCATGGAACGTATCATCATGGAACTTATAAACAAAGACATTGGTAATCTCCAAACTCTGGACCCCACCCAGTCTGGATTTTTAAAAGGCAGATCATGTCTCCTAAACCTGATTGACTTCTTTGAAGCAGCCACCAAAGCCGTAGACGAGGGTAAGGTGGTTCACACAGCCGATCTAGATCTCGCCAAGGCTTTTGACACCATCCCCCACTCTTGAATTATAGACAAACTCACTAAACTAGGTATAAATCCCTATGTCACAAGATGGGTTGCCACTGACAGAACCCACACTGTGAAAGTAGCAGACTCCAAATCCGACTTCAGACCAGTGACAAGTGGAGTACCACAGGATTCACTCCTGGGTCCTCTCCTGTTTGGTATCTACTTTTCTGAAGTACAGGCTAACACAGAAGGTCTTTTGGCTAATGAAGTTCGCAGATGACTGCAAACTAGGAGCCATAACTGAAACTCCTAACAATATGGACAGCCTACAAAAGGGCCTCACTGAAACAGATACATGGTATCAAAGCCATGGCCTCAAGCTCAATGCCAAAAAGTGCATTGTCATCCCCTTTGGTAAAAACTCTGTACCCATGAGCTACCACATAGGTCATAGTCTACTTAACACCGAAAGTGTGATAAGAGACCTTGGGACACAGGTGGATAATAGTCTCTCCTTTGATAATCACATCATCACAGTAGTCAGGAAATCTTTCTACATGGCATACCTCATCACAAAAGGTTTCTCATCCAGGAAAAAAGAGGTCATTGTTCCCCTCTACTCATCACTCATTAGACCCATTATAGAGTACAACATCCCTTTTGGAATGTACCTCACAAGACATCTACAACAACTGGAAAGGCCACAGAAATACCTCACAAAGAGGATTACTGGCCTCAAACAGATGCCCTGCACAGACTGTCTCAAAAAACTCCAGCTTTACTCCATCACATATCGCCTACTCAGAGGTGATCTCTGCCTAACATACAAAGCTATGTCAAACCCAGAGCTGTTGGACATGCTCCACTTAAAATATCCCAATCCCTCCGAGCTACACGCTCTAGGAACCTAAACCTTGTCACCACAATAAAAAGAACATAGTGGAGGGATAGATTCCTGTCCCAGAGACTTCCCATACTCTGGAATAAATTACCTATCTATATCAAACAAAGCTCCTCATTAGCACTCTTCAAAAAAATCTTGATGATTGGATGGGAAATAGGAAATTCACCCCGGGGATCACCTCTGTGGCTCTGCTCGATCGGGGCACAGGAAAATAATTTTCTTGGGTGACAAAAGCCAAGGTTCCTTTTTGGCTAGGCTTGCATAGACCCTAGGGCCAATAGCCTGGTACCTACTTATGAACCTATGAAGATCCATTTTTCTCAGTTTTACTTTTCTTGCACATGTTTTGTTTAGGTCAATTCTGCTCACAGGTGTTTTTTGCTACAGTTTCAGCCAAACCGTAAACATCTTTTTGTCTGTGTTTTCTCTAGAATTACTGTTACGTAGAGAAAGAGCAGAACAGAAATGTGCACTTCATTTTTAAAATGGTTCCTCCATATCTTTGGATGAGTGTTTTTAAAAGGAGTTTAAAATATCTGTATAAAAGTTGCCATATACGTTACTCGTTTTGTAAGAGTATTTTTATTTGAGGTGTGCTTGGTTTTCTTTGGGGAAATTCCATAGCCCAAAGACATCATCAAATAAAATATCAAAGTTGAACTTAAAAGTGCATTTTCTCTTTTTTTATATAAGTGAGTTCATACAGTCAGGGTTGCCCCCTGAAAAAATGTGTTTTAGGAGATTTATTTTTTTTATTTTAAAGCTGTACATTATTTTAACTCCAGTTTGTGCTGTGGAGTGCTAGTTATGTTTGTTGTGTTTTTAGTGTACTTGCATTACCATATATTTAGATTTTATGCTCCACTGGAATTTTGCATTTTGAGGAAATACTGCTGTGCATTTAATACACATGTAGCTGGGACACGATTTATCGTAAGGGAAGCATTTGCCTTCCCTACCAGTTAGCACATAATTAATTAAGCAACTAAGAATATAAATTCTTAAAGTAATAAAGATGTATCCTACTATGTGATCCCTATAGACAGTAAGCTGCAAATAAAGACACAAGGTCACTCATTCTTAATATGCCAATTTATGAAATAGAACTCCTGGGGTGTCATTTACATTTTTTTATAATGCCTAAAAACTTTTACAAGAAGCAAGTTAAGTCTTGTGTACTAATATCTGGTTTTTCCTTTCCTGTTTTAATTATGCCTAGATTGTAAAAACAAAAAAAACAACTGAAGGTATGGGTGGGCTTAACGGTGAGCAAAGAGAATCCACCCTTTCCATTCTTTAAAGGTCATGTCAGAGAATCACAACGGAAGTTCAGTAGTAAAAACCTAGATCAAATTAAAGAAAAAAATATGCCAAGACCTACAAAAACAGTCTTTGACATTTAATATTGCATGACTAGATGTTTCCTGCTATGGCATAGTCTAGTAAAATATTACAATAGGGGGAAAAGCATAGTAATTGTAAGTTAAACCAAAGATAAGTAGAGCACCTCAAAGCATGTCATAGCAACAGTATTGGCAAACACTGCTCCTGAGGCAGCTGCATTTTTGTGTGTGTAACAGAATATCAGATCAGCAACAGTGACAAATGATTCGATGAGGTCATTTACTATCTCATCCTTAGTAATAAAATTAAGTGACTGGGTCACAAAATAAGCCCATTCAAACTTTCTATCAGGTATTAGTATGCCATTGTTGGCATGGAGAAGCAGGGAATTTCTGTAATTTTGCCACTTTTACAGATTAAACATATGTCTCGTTCATGTGTCATGTATCGGTGAGGCATATACCTCTCAACTTCTTAGTGCAAAATACCTGGAGAAAGTCAAGAATAATAGGGGGACAAAGGCCAAACAAATTGGAACAGCTTTTAAATATTGCTCTTATAAACTTTGGACTTACTGTAATGACAGGTTTTGTGTTAGCATGCATTTTCTGAAGGATATGAAGGCTGAAGCTCAAATTGTCATTGTTTAGTAACTTCAAACCTCAATGATTTTCTAGGAAATCACAGATTTTATGAGGAACAGATGAAAAATATGAGGCAAAAATATGGACATTCTGCAAAAATATGGACAGCCAAGAGGTATGTTGGGGCATTCTTTCTGCATTTTTGAGTAATCGTGACGGTCTAGTCAGTACAGCTTCCCCCTACCAAAGAGTGACCTGATAACACTGTTTTTTAAATGGCATGCCTAGAGTCATTCAGCATGTAGTGGAGATCGAAAGAATCAAACCCTGTACCATGAGATGAAGTTTGTCAGTAGTTTATATTCTTAACCAGCCAAGTGTTAAACTGCCAGACTAAGTCATTCACTGCAGACTGCAAAGTATGTCTAACAGGCTGGTGGGTAATAAGTCAGGGCCGGAGAGTAAAGTCAGACTATTTACTTGGCAGCCTGACTTCTTGGTTGCTTGAATTTTAATGCCCCACAAGACTTAAGTTCATCTTGTTACTTGTCTATGAGAAGCCAGCACTCTTTAAAGGTTGGACAAGTAAAGTTGGATAGTGATCTTTCAAATACCATTTCAACTTAAGACAGCAACAAAAGAATGCTTATTTTTGCAGTCAGGTTTAATGTTTGAATACACAGATATGTTTAAAGATAAAAGAAAAAATGGCTAATACAAAGGAAAAAATGTAGCTTTTCTTTCTGATGTATGAGCACCTGAGTTAAAAGGTGGGTAAAACTGATAATTTTTTTAAAACATTGTGGTATTTAACCAGTTTTGATCCATTAACATTGTATTGTAAAAGTCTATCTCCTAATATTAAATAAGAAACTAAAGGAAGACATGTAAGTGATCTGTAGTGGCAGAATGTCTGTGAAAAGTCAGTGCAAAGCCAAACATATAACTAACTGCTCCTGCTGAGATGGTCATGCCTACCTATGTTACTCCTAATGACTGCTTTATTTCAGTTATGCTGAATAATATATAGTATATCATTTTATCTGGATTATGAGTCCAGGATAACTGACTAAAAACTCCTCTTCGCCAGTCAGAATATAGTATTCTTTACACAGTAACTTCTAAATACAAGTTTGTAGACCACAAAGAAATTTATATATAGAACCTGACTTGAAATTATTTATTTATCTGGTTGGTTGAACAGGGTGCTTCAACTGGGCAGGTACACTAATCAGATAAGGACACATATAAATATATAACATACCAAGAAGGAAATCTAGTTACAGATATACATGATCATGTATTTTTATAACCAGAATAACAAATTAGCCTTACAAATATATTCAGTAGCCTTAGGTGAAATGGAGTCTTAGACAAAGGGCTCCACTGTGCTGTCCAGCTGCTAACCCACCTACTAGCGTCTATATCACATAATTGAAGCTTGAAAAAACATTGAATCTGATATGGTCGAGAACACATCATCGATGTGTTGAAACTTCAAATAAGTAGAAAAAAAACAATAAACAAAAAAATAACTTACCTAAACATTTCAAGCAGGGGTGCAATCCCTCCATGCACCCCCCACATGGAGGGCTGCACCTCCCACATCCACCGCTACTTAAATATACCAACTCCAAGATCGCACTACAGTGCAGTAAAGGGAAATCTTCCCTTACGGAGATTTCCATTAAAGCGTTCAGTGTTTCAAAACTTCGATGATATGATGCCGACCATATCAGTTTCGAAGTTTTGAAACTTCGATGAAGCAATATAGACCCACCTCCTACTCTAGAGCACTCCCCATTTTGGCCAAACCTGATGTCCCCACACCATTTTTTTTGTTTGTTTATTCACCATTTGTATAGTCTTCAGCTTTTTCCGAAGTCCTTTCAACACACTGTAACTGGTCAAGGCCGCACTGAAATAACAAAGATGGAAATAATTATAGACCATGGTCTGGGTTCCACTAAGCCCCACAGTTTTATATGATCTGACATGCATTTGCAACCTTTTGATCCAATTATGGCCAAAACAAAAATCATAGCAAAAGAAATGCTATTTTTTTTCTTTTATGGAAAAAATAATATTTCCCAATAAACAGAGAAGAGTAATGCTTGTGAGGATGTGTAAATCAAAAAATGAATAAGTCATTTCTGGAAATAGTGCCTGACTCTCAACCACCCTCAAAAAAGGTCACCTTTGGTGTACTTCTTTAGAATGGCATTAAACTGAAAGAGCAAATTGCCATAGCCATCTATTTTAAGTTGCGGTTGTCATGCATGTAAACAACCTGCCTCCTAACACCAATCCCCAAAATACAGTCACATCCTGTGTATTCCTTTGATGTCAGACTGGAACAAAAGTGAAAGAACAAACAGAACACAGTAATATATTTAAACATGTTACTGTCAGACATGTATACATAGCATGCCCTCTATCTTTTACTCCCAAAATATAGTCATCTGAATACACATTATTTAATCATTTATTTGATTGGCAATAAAGTAAAAAAAATAACAGTCACAGTGACATATTCCAGCTAGTTGCTCTTAGAGAAGACACTAGTTCTAGACAAGCTATACAGACCTTCTGTGCCTACCTCTGCAGATTTGAGTCTGAGGAAAGTTAAACAATGATGAGCACATTAATGACTGCACATTTTCAGGAAATTGAAATAGATAATGCCCACACTGCTCAGACTCCCTCACCATCTAAAGTTACCTTCTGTGCACACTTCTGAGGTTTTATTATAAGGTTCATAGGTTCATAGAAGGTTACTAGGCTAATGGCCCTAGTGTCTTTAAAAGCCTAGCCATGTAATACTAATTGACCATTGTTAGATGGTTCCCTAACTGTCCATTGTTAGATGGTTTGCTTGCCAGCAGAGAGAATCTATGATCAGCACCAGCTGCCCCATACATGAAGGACATAGGTGCCAACCCGGGGTGAATTTACGGTCTCCCATCCACTTGTGCAGGTTGCACTTAAATAGGCTCATTGAGGAGCTCTGCTTAACGTGAATTGGAAGTTTAT
This sequence comes from Protopterus annectens, assembly GCF_019279795.1. NCBI lineage: Eukaryota > Metazoa > Chordata > Ceratodontiformes > Protopteridae > Protopterus > Protopterus annectens. The sequence continues at coordinate 431,059,117 of NC_056739.1, forward strand.
TCCAGAGTAGTGGCAGTCTCTGGGAGACATATCTGTCTCTCCAGCATGTTTTGTTTAAGTCACAGGCTACGTTGAGATCTCTGGAGGGAGTGACTCTTGTCCCATTTGATTTGCAGGCATGCAGCATTTCCATCTGTGCAGGGTCAGAGACTGCTCAGCAGGCCAGGCACAGGTCACCTCTCAGCAGTCTTTAGTGCCTTTAGCACAGAATGCAAAGGCAGGCTTTCAGTCTTTCCATGTAGGTCATGTTTTGGAGTCCCAGAATTCTCTTGGTCTGGAATCTCTGTGGTCTCTCTAGCTGCTGCAGGTTTCTGGTAAGGTACCTGCAAAAGGGGGCATTGTACTCTATTATAGGTCTGATGAGTGTGGAATACAGAGTAGTTATAACATCTCTGGTCTTGGATGTGATGCCTTTACTTATGAAGTGTGCAACATAAAAGGCTTTCTTTACCACTGTGGACACATGGTGACTGAAGTTTAGACTGTTATCAACTTGTGTTACGAAGTCATGCATCACTGGGTTCGAGCTTGGGAGGGTGCTGCCTATATTGTAATTTGCAGGGGTTACCTCTTTGCCAAAAGGGACAATGATGCACTTTTTTGCATTTAGTTTTAGACCTTGGCTTTGGCACCAGTCATTAGTCTGTGTTAACCCCTCTTGTAATATGCTAATATCTTAAAGGGATGCAATGATTGCTCCCTGTTTGCAGTCATCTGTGAACTTGGTAAGCAATAGGCTGTCTCCTTTCACCTGGACTTATGAGAAATATATTCCAAACAGTAGAGTGCCCAGCACAGAACCTTGTGGTACCCTACTGGTAACTGTTCTAATGGTGTAGGTCGAATCCCCAACTTTGACGGTATGGGTTCGGTCAGTGAGCTGGTTGGCTACCTATTTAGTGACATATCAGTTAATCCCCAGTTTTAATTTTTCCAAATCTTTTGGCTTTCTAATGCCATGATTGGAATGGACCCTATTCCTAAGTCAAAGTATGATTAAAGTTCATGAAATTAGTGTTGTTTAAATCATTGATGTTAGCCAGAAGTGCTTTTCATAGCACCCACAATGTGCCCAGTAATGACTCCTTCTGCAATTTGTACCAGGTTACAGGTATTGGTAACATATCTAAATATTATTGTAGATTCTTTTTTATAAGACCCGTTGCCCCTACTACTATTGGAACTGTCTGGGTATCTTTCTTCCAGGTCTCATTTCTGCCTGCAAATCTTGATATTTTATGACTTTGTGTCTCTTTGTACGCAAGGCACTGTAGTCACTGGGTGTAGCGATTTCAATGCTCAATGCTACTTTTGTCTTCTTTTCATGGACAACTATATCTGTTTTTCTTGCATCTGACTTTTGAACTGTTGGTAATGGGTGATCCCATGTAATGTAGACGTCATCATTTTCTATGATGCTTTGTGGCTCATGTTTTCAGTGTTTTTTAGCCACTTCAGTACCATAATGTTTGCACAATGCCTAGCACAACAGTCTTGCCACATTATTATGCCTTTCAGTATACAATCCTTCTGCCATTAGTATGCCACAACCAACAAAGAGGTGTACGAATGTTTTCAATTCTGTTTTACAAAACCTACATTTGTCTGTTTCTCCCACATGTTCAATAGACTTTGTAAACCAATGTACTTAACCTGCTATCTCGGGCCACCAATATTAACCTTTCTTCTTTTGGTTTGAATTCGCCTCTCCTTAAATATTCCTGCATTTGATCCTGCTCAACATGAGGTTCTTCCAGAAGTTTTCTATACTTCCAACTATATTTATGCATTTTCCATATTTCTTGCCTTCTCATCTGATCCTTCACCTTATATTCTTCCTTTTGTTTTTTGGCACATTCAGTTGCTGCCTGATTGTTATCTACTTCTGGTTTGATTTCCATTCCTGCTTGACGCAGATATGCTTCTGCTAGACTAAGCAGGGAAGTCATCTTAGATTTATTCTCCTCATGTTTCAAAACTTTCACTACATTTGAGACTTCTGAGGTCAGCAGATGTGTGTGCAGTCCCTTGATTGCAGATCTATGCATGTAATCAATTTCAAGGAGGCGCATCCCTCCTTCAGAACGGGGAATATATAATCTTGGTATGCAGTGATTTTATAAATCATTTGATAAGCATGAAGCATCCTTCTTGTTTTTCTATATCTAATCTATCCAACATGTTTTGGGGCCAGTCAATCACTCCAAAACTGTAAGTTAGGACAGGAAGAACAAATTGGTTTATAGCTTGAATTTTATTCCTAGATGTCAGTGCTTTTTTCAGGATTAATTTAAGTCTTCTGCAGTATTCCTTGCTAAGTTTTATTCACATTTGTTCATGTTTTATTATTGATCCTTCATCAATTCCCAAATATTTATACACTCCCTCTTGCTCAAGTTCTTTTATATCACATTCGTCTCCCAAACTGATGTTTTCTTGGTACTGCAGTTTTCCTGCTTTAAAGGTTGCTTTTGTACATTTATCAAGACCAAATGACATTCTTATATCATCTGAAAAAGTTTTGACTACTTGCAGTTGTGCTTTCAGTTCCTCATCTGATGGGCTATGCAGTTTCAAATCATCGGCAAAGATAAGATGTGAGGTCTTTACACTTTGTTGTTCTCTAGGAGCCAAATTATAACCATGGCCTAATCTGTTAAGTAGACAGCTTAAAGGGTTAAGGGTGAAACAAAACAGCAGTGGTAACAGGGAGTCACACTGGAATATCCCCCTTTGAATTTTTATCCACAAAATAATAATTTGTCCTTTATCATGGCTTAATTGCAAAGTAGTCTGCCAGTGTTTCACGGTCACTGTAATGTAGTTAATCAGTGTAGAGTGTATCTTATATTTTTTAAGCACTCTTTTATCCATGAATGTGGGATACTATCAAGTGCTTTTTTTGTAATCAATCTATGCCATAATTAGATTCTTCCCCTTTTTACAGTTCTGCATTATGACTTTATTTAACAACAGATGATCCTTTGTTCCATATGACTTTCTTTTATTACCCTTTTGTTCTATTGCAATGATTGAATTTTCTTCTAAATGACTATAAACTGTGTCGGCATCAATTCCAGTTTCTAGTTTATATGTCGTCAGAAGGCAAGTTACTGGTCTATAATTTGTAGGACAACTTGCAGGTTCACTCTTAAATTGGAACATTGTTTTTTTTATTGTTAACCAGGTTGGTGTCTGTTCGGGGTCCACATATAAACAGTTCTTTCTTACTCATGGCTAAATCTTCGTGCAAAGATGTTAATATTTTTATCCAGAAGTTAGGTACTGCATCTGGGCCTGGGGTTTTCCATTTGGAGGCTTTTCTTAACTTTATCTCAATCTCTCTGGCCATTACCTCATCCCATTTCAAATCATGTACCTTTGAACTTATTCTTTCTTTTAATTCTTCTATCCATTTAGAATCTTTGTTATATTCCACAGGCTGGGCAGCCACGGTGGTGCAGCGTTTAGCATTGTCACCTCACAGCAAGAGGTTCTCCAGTTCAATCCTCTGCTGGGGTGCCTTCTGTGCGGAGTCTGCATATCCTCCCTGTGGTCACGTGGGTTTCCTCCGGGTGCTCCGGTTTCCTCCCACATCCCAAAGACATGCTGTAGGTGGATTGGACAATCTAAATTGGCCCTATGTGTGAGTGCGTGCATGTGTGTGTGCCTTCTGTGGAAGGTTGGGTGCCAGGCTGACAACTCCACACCATAAAACTCTACTGCCAATCATGAGCAGATAGGTGATCTGCTGTGGTGACCCCTAACCAGGAAAAAGCTGAAAGAAGAAGTTATATTTCATAGGCTCTTCATAGATATTTCTCCAAAATATATCTCTTTCTTCTTTTTTTGGGTGGTCTTTCAATTCCTTTTGCCTTGTTTCCCAGTTCTCTGTAGAACTTTTTGGGGTCATCAATAAATTGCTTATTTTGTACTTTTCCTTTATATTTATCTGTGTATCTTCTAAGTTTTTCTGCCTGTGCTGAGATTTTTAGTTTATTATTTGCAATAGTGCAAGATAGATCCTGATCCATTGTAATACTGTGCATCACTTTTATTGCATCTTTCTTCATTTTTGTTGATCTGTTCACTTTTCTATACTCGTCTAACAGTGACACTTCTTGCCTTAATTGCTTTATAATTTTCTCGATACTTCCATGATAGTATTTAATTTCTCCCCTTCCTTTCCATTACTACGCTGTGTTCTTGTGGTAGAATGTTATCTGTTATTAATTTAGCTGCAAAGTAATATATCCTGTTTACTTCTGTTATATCACATGGATCTCTATTGACAGTCCTAATTACTGTGTTATTTTGTTTTATCAGACTTCTGACTTTTTGGGTTTTATTGACCTTCTGCAGTTTATTTCTTTCATTAATCTTAATATGTCTGTCTATCTCTATTAAATCAAGCAACTATTCTCATAGCTCATTTTCTTCTAAACTGAGGGCACATTCTTTGTTCTCCATTTACTGCAGGCATTCTATAGAGAGTTCTATACCATTTTCCTGTGGCACATTTTTTTCAGTTTCATCCTGTGTCATCTGTTGCTCTGTCATATGGGAGCTCACTGGCCTATCACTCCTCAACATTGACTGCATCAGAGTTGCCACAGTTTCCTGTTCCTTCCCTTGCTGCCAGCTTCAAATGAATGTTTATACTGATTTCTTGTGGAAGGCTCCAAAATATCTTCATATGGCAACTCCAGTTGTTTCCCATTCCACTGGTTTCTCCTTAATTTGGATGTCTATTGCTGTGTCCTGCTGTGGTGCTTTCTGAGTTAGATTTTCTACACTGAATCCTTCACTTCGCCGATACTCCATAACCTCAGTTTTTATTCCTTCAAATTCTCCATTACAAATATTTTTTTCTACTTTTCATCTTTGCCTTCTTATTTTTGTGTTGTAAAGCTTTCTATGTCCAGATTCCTTTGCCTGTATTTCTCTTTAAATATCTTTGGTGCTGCTCTTTTTGTATTGATTAATTTTGCTTTCTCCTTTGCATAAACATTCCACCATATTAAATCTCTTTTTTTCCCATGTCCATATTTCTGCTTCAGATGTTTCCTGATCTTCCTGTTTCTTCTTACTTTGGAGACTCGTTACATCATGCTGTGATGTTACCTGTGTTAGACCTTCTACACCTAATCCTTCACTTTACAGGCATTCCATAACTTCAGCTTCTATTTTTTTAACTTCTACTTTACTAATCTTCTTTTCTACATTTCCTCTTTGTGATTTTTTTTTATTGTAAATTTTTTCATATCTAGATGCCTTTGCTAGTATTTCTCTTGAATATCTTTGGAGCTGCCTTTTTTATATTGATTAATTTGGCTTTCAACTTTGCATAAATATTGCACTATATCAAATCTGTCTTTCTTTCCCATGTCCATATTTCTTTTTTATACTTTTCAAAAATCTCTAGGTTTTTTGTTTATATTTTTCCACTTCTTCAGGCGCTTCTTTTTCCAAACAGACCAAAATTTCTTGGTCTATATAATGTTTTTCACAAATCTATTGTATTAACAAACACAATTTTTTACTTGAGGCTTCTGATAGTTTTTCTTATTTAAGTATTTTTCTTTCCTCTAATTTCTCTCTTAATTTTTTTGTATATCTTGTGTCTGGAAATTCTAGGCTTTTTGCATAATAGAAACAATACATAACTTCTTTCTTACAGTCAGTAGTCCTCTGTATCATCTTTATGACTCTTCTTTGGCCTATCAGTTTTTGTGATTTTTGTGAACAGCTACTTCCTTCTACAACAGGGGGTGCATCCTCCCCCTGGGACTGGCCTAGCTCCATTGTAGGAATGTTTCCATATTTTGAGGATTCTACATTGTCTTTTTTTCCAGTCCTGGCACCAGTGCGCCTACCAGAATTGGGCACTTTTTTATCCTGGGTCTTGTGTACCCAGCAATCTTTTTTTTATTTTTGACCTACTTTTGTCCATGATATATGCCATATAAAATACAGTCAATATTTATTTATTATTTATTTTATTTATTTAACATTTGTTAACCGGGTTGGTGCAACTGAAGCAAAAGCCCATTTTCAGTGGAGACCCGATGAGAAAAGGTCTACAAATTATACTGAGCAACCTTTGTACAAAAAAAAAGAAAGACAATTGTACTATAGTTTACAATACTTGAAAGATTTTTTATTTATTTATTTTACCAATGGTGGTATTAGATGAAAGAGGTAGAGTAAGAAATAGAGAGTGTGAGAATAGTATAAGTGTAAGACGTAAGTAAGAGACAAAATTAAGGTAGAGAATGTTGATAATAAAGACAAAGATAGTTGAAGTAGATTTAAGTATTAAAAAAATGGTGTGTTAGAGAGTAGGAGGATACAATAATTCTTGTATATTATATTGGTAATAGAGGGATGTAGAGGATTAGGTGGGGTCATGACAGGGGCAGGTCCTTGTGTTAAGTAGGATATATTTTAGCTCTTTTTTAAAGTTCTTGGGGTGGTTCTAATGGATGAGGGGAGTTTATTCCAGGCTTGAGTTACAGTGCATTTGTATAGTAGTTTACCAACGTTTTTGTTAGGTTTATATATATCAAGAAGTAGTTGAATGGATGTATAAATAGGACGGATGGGAATGTAGTAGGATATAAGGGAGGAGAGAGAGGGGGAGGATGTAGGTTTGTAAAGAATGGAGTATAAGATTTGAAATTGTGATAACTGGTGTTGTTGGGGGAATTCTAGCCATTGAAGTGTGTTGAGGTCAAAGCAGAGGTGAGAGTTATATGGTGAGTTAGTAGCAAATTTAACTATTTTGTGATTGTGAAGTTTGTTCTAATTTAGACAAAAGTGTTGAGTAGATGTTAGTAAAGATTGGGGCAGCATTCAGGAAGGAAGGAAGGAGAAGAGCCTGAGCCAGGGAGAGTTTAGTATCAGAGGTAAGAAATATCTTATTTCTATAGAGGAGACCTAGTTTTTGGTGGGTTTTTTTGATGCTATGTTGGATACGCAGGTTGAATTGTAGTTCATGATCAATAATGGTACTTAGGAGTTTAGTGTAGGGTTCTGCTCTAATGGTGGTCTTGTCAAGGGATGTGATGAGAAAGGTTGATTTATGGTGAGACAGAGGTAAAGGAAGGAATAGCAAGAGTTTAGTTTTTTTTTTGGATTTAAGATCACTTAGTTGTCAGAGATCCACTTTTCGATGGACAGAAATGAGTCTTGGGTGTGAGTGTGGAGATGAGATATATTGTTGAAAATGGAGATGAGAGTAGAATCGTTATAATATTGAATAAGGGAGGGGTGTTTACAAGCAGTATAGAGGTCATTGGTGAAGATATTAAACAGAAGGGGGCCAAGGATGGATCTTTGGGGGACTCCAGATTTAATGGGTAGGAAGGGGGAACAGGAAGTCAGCCATCTGACTGATTGTTGTCTTTTAGAGAGGTTACTCACAAACCAGGTAAGCAAGGACCCGTAAAGATTACGATTGGATGGTTTAGATAGAAGTAAAGGGTGCAAAATGGTATCAAAGGTTTTGGAGAGGTCAAGGAAAAGGCAGGATACAAGTTGGTTGTTGTCCCTGGCCTCGGCCACAGTGTGAGTAAATGAGAGGAGTGCAGTGGTAGTACTATGGTGTGGCTTGAAACCATGTTGGGTGGGAGTTATTAGATTTTCCAAGAGAAGAAAGTTTAGCAGTTGAGTACTGATGCATTTTTCAAGTATTTTTGAGAGAGGGGAGAGAATGGCTATAGGTCTATAGTTAGATGGATCAGTAGAATTTCTGCCTTTATGCAGTGCGATAGCGTAGAAAGATTTCCAGATGTCTGCTACAGTGGATTCCTGCATGGATATATTGATTAGTAAAGATATGGGATATGTTATGGATTCAGCGGCTAGTTTGAGGAAGATGGGAGGTAGGTTGTCCGCAGAGGTAGAGCAGGGTTTAAGTTTGAGCAGTAGTGATTTGATGTAGGGGATTGGTTTGAGGGAGAATGGGCTTTTGTTGCCTGGATTAGAAGAGGTGGGAGGACAGTCTGTGTTGTGGTTGGTGTGACTAAGTTTTTGGATATTATCTATGAAGTATTTATTGAGAAGGGTAGCAGTTTCTAGTGGGGTATTATTTGGGTACACGGTGGGAGTGGAAGGATTATCAGGGTGAAAGATCTTATTTATTTTAGACTAGAATTTTTGTGAGTGTGGATTTTCTTTCAAGTTGGGGTGAGTTGAAGTAGATTTTCTTATCTTTGTTGATACGTTTTTTGAAAGGTTCCTGAGTTCTCTATAGTTTTGGAGCAGAGATGGTGATTTAGTTTTGACTAAGCTTTCCATACACTATCTCTTTTATGCATAAGAGTGCGAGTTTCTATAGTGAGCCATGGGGCATAGTTACATTTAATTCGGATTCTCCTACAGGGGGCATAGGAGTTGAGAATATCAAGGAAAATTAGATTACATTTTAGTATGGCTTCATTGAGAGGGAGCTGCCAGAGGAAGGAGTAGTTGATGTTTACAAGTGTGTTGTTAAATGAGTTGAGATTGATCTTAGAGAATTTATGGCAGTCTTTGTAAAAGTGAATTTTAGGTGCTAGGAGAGAGTGTCTTTGGATGTGGGTTGGAAGATGATCACTTAAAGTGCCAGGTAAGGTAGAGGGATTGTGGTAGAGAGTTGGGGTGTTAGTAAGAATCCAATCTAGGATTGAATTGGCAGGAGAAGTTTTGTGTAGGCGTGTGGGGGATGTGACAAGTTGGTGGAATCCATGTAAGTTAATACTAAGTTGTGGGGAGTCAGTTGTTAATCTGGACCAGTCTATGTTAACGTCTCGAAGGATGACAGTTCAGTAGGATATGTTGTGGGAGACCCAGGAAAGAACATGCTCAAGGGTGGGAATACTATTGCCTGGGGGATGTATATGGAGGCTATGGTAAATTTTATGTGTGCATTCTGGTGGCAATTAAGAATAAGTAGCTCTACGAGGTAGAAACTGGGTAGTGGAATGGATAAAGGTGTGAGGTTAAGTTGATTGGTTAAGTTGATTACAGTAGATGATGACAATGCCTCCACCCTTTTTTACGATTCTGTCATAGCAGTAGATGTTATACTCGGGTGGTAAAATAATATTATTATTTACTATTTATTTATTTATTTATTTATTGATATTTGTTAACCGGGAAAGTCCACTGGGTAAGGTACCCATTTTCAGTGGAGGCCCGGGGAGAAAAGCTCCACACACATTACATTAAAACATACAAGTAGCATAATTAAATAAATTTCCAATTTGGTATGTCATAGTTGCATAAAATTTTATAATCGTACAGTAGAGTTCAATATTAGTAACCAAAAATTGATGTCAGTGAGCAAATGCGACTGTAACCAGAACCAAAATTCACTGAAAGCATCCAAATGGACATTTTTAAGACAGGATGTTTGTTTATCCGTTGCTTCATTGCTTTCCAAACAAATCAATTTGAACAATGATTGGGATGATGCTTATATTTTGGACTTTAATGGAGACTCAGGAGTTATAAGAAAAGTTATTAGTAGAGAATGGGAAAAATTTAAAGAAATTTCAGATCTAGAGCAAATTTGTAAAAGTCAGTTAAAATTTACATACAGAAGGGATAGGAACTTTAAAAATTTCTTTAAATTCGGAAAGGGTTCTGGTTTACCATCCAGTGGTACAAAGACCGGCACCTTTAAATGTGGTGCATGTTCTCAGTGCACCTACATATTTAATGCTCCTTCCATAGAAATTGTGAGTAGGAACAGAATTATTAAGAGTAATTGTTATTCAAATTGTAATACAAGTGGATTGGTATATCTTGCCTTTTGTAAGGAATGCAAATCCTTTTACATTGGCAAGACCGAGAGAAAACTCAAAACTTGTATATATGAACATCTTTACGAGATGAGTAAGGCAAACTTAAATAATGCATTTTTCCACCACAAGACAGTTTGTCATCAAGCATCATTGTTATTTTTTGTTTTGGAAGTTGTGTCTAAGGAAATAAGAGGGGGCATGTGGGAAACTAAATTAGAATACTGTGAGCTCTGTTGGCAAATAGTGTTGAATGCCTCAAAACAACCAGGGCTAAATTACATATTTTCCATTTTACCTGTACTGAAATTAAGAGCTGCCAAATTGTAAAAAGTTTTTATGCCCCTATTGGGCAGTAAGTGCTATGTCATGTTACTTATTTTTATACACATTTATGTACAGTCATTTAAATTAATTCTTTTTAGATATGTGAAAGATTGTATAATTAATTGCATATACTTTAAAGTACTGAGTATATTAAGGATTTTTAATTGTATATCTATTTAATATTCATTCATTGATTTTAACAAGATTTGATTCTTTTGTAAAAATAGTTTAAGTCACTTCCATTGGTTCCTATTTAATTATTTAATTGTTTTACCAACAGTGATTGGTTCTCCTATTACAAGTTAATTATTTAAACACGTGTAGGGTAGTCAAGTGTGTGTATCTGATGAAGATTTTTACGAAAACGCAACTTTTAATTTATAGCATTAATCACGCATTTATTTCTTACTTTTGTGGAGTGAATAAACATTTATCCTCGGCTCGTTCTCCATTTGGATGCTTTCAGTGAATTTTGGTTCTAGTTAGAGTTCAATATTAAATAAAAGCAGTATTGCACAAACTGGAAATTACAATGAAGTTGCCAAGATGGCTTCAGATTATATTTATGGAAATTGTATTTATGGAATTATACATAAGATGATTGTTAATGCAGCAAAGTATCTGATTATAAGTATCAGATTAGAAGAATTGATGAGGTTAAGGTGTTTTTTTGTTAGGATTACAGGGGCAAGAGGGGTTTTGTAGGAAGTGGCTTTTTAGAGTAAACCTAAAGGATTTGTGACAGTTGATTTGAGTTACATGGGGGGGTAAATTATTCCATAGCTTTGCAATACTGTGGGAGTTTTGGCCAGCTCTTTTATTAGGTTTAATAACATTAAGAAGCTGTTTGCTAGAGGATCTAAGAGTCCAAGCAGGAATATAAGAGTGACGGATGGAGCTGAGTGCTGGGCAGTTGATTGATTTAAAGATTAGTTTGTGGGCAAGAGTCAGTTGGGTATAACAGAGGTAGTGATAGAAGTCTAACTAATGCAAGTCTAAAAATGCCAGACAGTGATGTGTATGGTTAGGCTTGCTAGAGGCAAATTTTGCAATTTTTTAGTAGCATGACTGGAGTTTGTTGCTGAGAGATGAGTGGAGATTGGTGAAAATGGTGCTACCATATAGGAAAGATGGAATAAGTAAGGTATTGGCCAATTTTATGTTGGTATGGCTGTCCAGGTAAAGTTTATGTCAGTAAAGTTTTCCAAGTTTAAAGTGGGTTTTCCTTATAGTATTGAGTATATGTGTTTCAAAAGTGAGTTTGTCATCACTAGTGATTCCAAGTAATTTTGCAGTCTTTACTATTTCAATCTCTGTGTTGTCTAGAGAAAGGATTTTAAAGTTGGTTGGGGGAGGTTTTGTGTAGAAGAGTAATAATTTGGTTTTTGGGGGGGTTTAAGAGTAACTGAGCATTGTTTATCCAGGATTCAATAGCTGTGAAAGTAGTTTGAGTAGTAGAGAGGAGGTCTTCAATTGTATTGGCTGTGGAAATAATGGTTGAATTGTCTGCATACTGGATACTTTTGCTTTGTTGAGTTAAACTGTGGAGATCCTTAATGAAAACATTAAAAAGAAGGGGTCCTAGAATGGATCCTTGTGGGACTCCTATGTTATTTAATGGCACTGAGATTGTACAGTTTGCCATTTGATTGTTCTCGGTTATTGAGGTAGGAGAAGAACCACGTTAGGTTGCTATAGGAGCAGTCTAATTTAGCTAGTTGGTGTAGGAGCTTTGTGTGTGAGACTGGATCAAAAGCCTTTGATATATCTAGTAGTAGAACAGATGTAGGGAGACCAGCATCAATGGCTTTGTTCACAGTGTCAGTGAAAGACAGAAGAGCTGTGATGGTACTATGGTTAGGGCGGAAGCCATGTTGGGTGGGGACAAGAAGGTTGTTGTCTAAGAGATGTTTAAGAAACTGAGTCTTGACACATTTTTTTAGGATTTTTGATAAAGGAGAGAGTATTGATATGGGGCGATAATTTGAGAGGTCATAGACATTTTCTCCTTTGTGTAAGGGAGTTATAATGGACTTTTTCCATAGCTGATGAACATAACATTCCGAAATGCATGAGTATGCTGACTGGAAGCGCAATTGCTTCAGCAGCAAGTTGAAGGTATTCAGGAGGTAGGTTATCAGCAGCAGGAGAGCAGGGTTTTAGTTTGGTTAGTAGTTTGAATATGAGAGAAGTAGATGTGGGTTGGATTATAAATGCAGGAGCTGTTGAAGTATCTGAAGGGGATAAGGAGGTGCAATCAGTTGTGGGTATAGTAGATTCCTGAGATCTGCTGGGAGAAGGTTTGACTAGGTTTTGAATACTAGTGATAAAATGCACGTTAAAGTCATGGGCAATTTTCAGAGGGTTTTTTTCACGTGAGGGAGATGGGTTATATGTGTTGCCAGGGTTGAGGAGAGAGGAGACAGATCTCCAGAACTTTTTGGGGTTTTTGGATTAGGTAGTTAGGTTATGAGAAAAGTAATTTTTTTATCTTCTATGACAAGTTTTTTTGCTTTATTTCTGATTTCTTATTTCTATTAGTGATATGAATTTTTAACCAAGTTTCAGAAAGGATAAGAATGTGTGGGGAGGTATGGGCAATCCAAGCATGGAGTGTAGAGGTTTTGTTGATGAGGCTTTGGATGTTAAGAGAGTAGATAAATATGCTTTTTTATATCAGTGTCATCTTGGTGAACTTTTGTGAAAACAGGATCCACCTCGTGAAGGTACTCACCAAGACTTGAGGATGAATTCAGTTTCAGCAATACTACGCTCCTTTGCTTGCTGACTTATCATCTCTCCATTCAAACTCCAGTCCCCAGCTGGGAGAGTTTCTCATTGATACTTGTGTGGGGGATTGTGTCAAAAGCCATGGCTAAGTCAAGATAGATGGTACGTACTGTTTTACCTTTGTCCAGGGATTTGGTGGCATTCTTGAAGAAGTCCACCAGGATTAGTAAGCATGATATACCGCTAACAAAGCCAAACTGGGTTTGGGTTGAGAGTTTGAAGGTTGCCTATGTCCTTGTTGATAAGGTCCATGATGATTCTTTCCATGGTCTTGCAGATATGACTGGTTAGGCCTATGGGTCTATAGTTCCCAGGGTTGGTTGATGGACCTCCTTTAAGCAAGGGGATTACAGTTGCTGTTCTTCAATCTGCTGTAATAAAGTCAGTGCTCAAGCTATGGTTAAAGAGAGTGCTAAGTGGATCCACTAGGTCATGTTTTAGATTGTTTAGAAAGCAGCCTGGGATGTTATCTGGTCCCATAGAGGCAGTGTTTTTGTTCTTGGAGAGCAAGGTTATGACCTGCTCATTGAAGATACTGGGGAGAGGACAGCTGTCAGGTATGCTTTGGGTTATGGCTGGTGGGCACAGGGAGGTGCAATCTGCACCAAATCTGTCAGCTAACAGGTTGGCAATTTTCTCAGGGTCAGTGTGAGTGGTACCATCCACTATGAGTTCGACACATAGCTGGGTATTCCCTTTTAGATTTTGGATGTAGCTAAAGAATGTCTTATGATTGCCTTTAGGTAGGGAAGATAATTTACCCTCATAACTAGCTTTAGAGGACTTTACCAGATATCTGATTTGCTTGTTGAAGCTGTGGGGGGTATTCTTTCTCTGCTGACTAAGTTCCCTCTTGTTCTTAGATATCAGCTTTTTCCTTTTGTTATATAACCTGTTTATACTCGTGGTCCACCAGGATAGCTTGTTTTACAGGAGGACATGATTTTGATGCTCTTGGGTACAGCAGAGCCAATACAGCTGTTTAAGTGATTATACAGGGCATTTATGTACTCTTCTGCATGTTGGATGTGTTAGCAGGGGGTTTGAAACATTTCAAACCAATGCTTAATAGGCTATATTTTGTTTTGGAGAAGTTTCTCATTTTTATCGCTCCTGTGGAGGTGTCAGGTCTGATCATCACTTTGAATGAGACAAATTTATGATCTGACCTTACTAGGGAGGACAGAACACAGGGGGTAGTACAGTGATTCCGCCCCCCCCCCCATATTGATGAGTACTAAGTCCAGAACATTTGTTCCCCTTGTGGGGGTGCAGACTAACTGTTTCAGAGCATTTGTATTAACAAAGTCCAGGAACCTCTGGGTGATTAACTTGTGCTTGTGTATGTCACCCACTCGATAGAAGTAGAGCTGAAATCTTCCATGCCTAAGGTGTTTGGCTGTATGGTGAGTGACTCAAGCAAGTCCAGGTAGGAAGTGTACTTCTCATCGCTCATGGTAGGAGATTTGTATCTAGCAATGACGTGATAGGGTGTTTTACCTATAGTTATTTGGACTTGGAGTATCTCAGGAGAGTCGTACTGTTTAACCAGTCTAGATGTTTATTTGGATTTAATGAAGATGGATACACCTCCATCTTTGGTTCTTTCATGCTCATTTTGAGGTCTGAACGTGTGGAAGGCATTGTAGTCTTGCATGGCTGGGGTCCTCTCTGCAGTCTTGAACTAAGTCTCAGTGACTGCACGGATGTCAACATCTCCCAATGTGGGGAGAGTTTCCAGGGAGTGCAGTTTTCTGTTTAGACTCCTAGCATTAAGCAGCATAACCTTGAGTTTGTCTGTAGTGGATTTTTTTACATTGAAAGTTTTGTTGTTTTCTTATTGTCTAAAAGAGGCACTATAGGGGAGGCAAGCATCCTTGCCAGTATTTGAAATACTAGAGGAGACAGGTGAAGACCATCTCTGGCAAAGCAGTGTGGCCTGTCGACCATGTCTTCCCAGGCTGACAGATACTAGATCCTCCTGGACTGACACCAGAAGGTAAGCCAATTTTTGAAGTAAATCATTTTTTCTTTATATTGTGGCACCATCCTGGGTGAAGGTAGAATGCTGCTTAGGACTATGGACATACCTGCCTGGAACACATAATCTGAGAGTTCAGTCATGTCTCTCTTCATATAGTCCTGGGAGGTATGTCTCAAGTCATTCACCCCAACATGTACTATGACAGAGTCATAATGGTAATTGTTGTTGTGTGACTTGAGTGCATGTATGATTTGACGGATCCTGGCACCTGACAGGCAGTTGACTGTGACCTTCTCCTTGTCCAGCCTGGTGAGGATGATATCTGTGTATTTCACTATGGAATCCCCTATGACCAAGAAGTTTGGTTTTGAGGTGTTCTGCCTTAGGAGCTTATTCACTGAGGCACTGGTATGTATGTTGTTATGTGTGGTAGATTTTGGTCATGCTCTACTATGTGTGAGTTGTTTGCATTGAGAGGTCTCTGGTCTTTTCTTATGCTCTTAGTGAGTATCTCTGTGTATGTGGGTTTATTTGTCATGACCTTATCTTGTGTGAGAGGAGAGGTGCATGTGCTGACAACCTGTTTGATGTCTTGTTTATTCTTACATGGCAGGATTGATTCCAGTTTCATAGTATAATTACATCTCTCACATACTGTATTTGCTTGCTGTAGGAACAAATGGTTGTCAGTATACGTGTGACAATTACTACATTGCCTCAGGATGCCCATGTCAATCAGGTTGTTTGGAGAAATGTTGTGAAAACTGACTGTCCATTCTAGCAGGTTAAACCATAAGTGCTGTTAGGGGGTGGGTAAGTTAGATCAGCTTTTGTTCAATGGTTAGCAAGGGGACTTATTCTATTAAGGATTATGGATTAAAAGTGTGGCAATGCTGCTCAGTGCTCAGCTGAGTTACCCTCAGTGCAGCAGTGTGCAGCTGAGTTACCCATAGTGCAGCAGTGTGCAGCTGAGTTACCCAGAGTGAAGCAGTGTGCAGCTGAGTTGCCCACAGTGCCGCGGTGTGCAGCTGAGTTACTGCCAGTGCAGCAGGGAAGCCAGGAAGGGTTTTACTGACTGTTCTCAAGGGAAAAAGTTTTATCTAGGTGTTTGTGTCTATACAGGGCACCTCTAACCTCTGTGAGGCTTAAATACAAGTGAATTTAAACAGTTTTAACACAAACTACCAATAGGAAATCCCCACACAGAACCTTATTCCAGTAATCTCCAACTCAGATAGGTCCTGAACTACACACTTCTGCTATAAGGATGCAGGGAGACCCTCTTAATGTAAAATGGATGGTTTTAGTATGCAGGTGATACCAGACAGTCTAGATTCTGCAAGTCTGAATCTAGCATATGCTATTTAAGGCAGAAGTACCAATGATCCAAAGTGCAGAATAAAGCAGTCACAGCAGCAAAAAACAGTAAAAACGAGACAGCAGTTTAATAAAGTACAGTTTACAAAATGCAATACATACAAGCTTAAATTATACTTATTTTTACAAGATTTTAGTTGATGCTTTGGATTTCTGTTCAGATGCACTCCAGACGTCTGGCTAAGAACGCCAAACTCCGAGCAGTTCCCGTAAACCATGTAGACCACAAACCTTCCTACTGCAAAATAACTGGTTTGGAGCCCAAGTGCTTAAACTAGAACTAAGACACTTTCAGAATAACAGACACAATAAGCCTTCAACCAACAATTCCCAGCCCAGAAGGGTGTAAGCTACCCTCTCCTGCCACAAGAGTTTAGACCACAAACCTTCCTAATGTAAACTAACTGGTTTGGAGGTCAAGAGCTTAATTCAGAACAAAGACACTTTTAGAATAGCAAACACAATGAGCCTTCAATCAGCAATTCCCAACTTAGAGGGATGTAAGCTACCTCTCCTGCCAGAAAAGTGTAGACTGCAAACCTTCCTTTTGTTAGATAACTAGTTTGAAGGCCAAGTGCTTAAATCAAAAGCAAGAGGCTTAGAATAACAGTTACAATATATATAATCAGGCTACTAATGAGCAGTAATAAATGAAACTGAATACTTTGGGAACAAGCAGCAAAAAGCAAAGTAATAAAGTAGGAAGAAGCACAGATACAGTAAAAGCAGCTGAATAAAGTGCATTTTTAAGTACTGTAAGTGGAAAGGGGGGAAACAGAAAACAATTCAAGTTTAAGAGACTAAGGGGGTCTTTGTTGTGGAATTATACCAATACTACATGGTTATAGTGGCATGAAAAAATGTGTGTTTTAAGTTTACTGGTTAAATCTCTGATGTGACGTAATAAATCTAATCAAAGCAAAATTGAGGTTAAATAAACATATGCCACTATTACCATGTAGTATTGCTATAATTCCCCTATTTACCATACTGGTGGACACTCATGCACATACCTACACACTTTTATATTTTATTAGTTTACTTTATCCACTGTTTTCTGTATTATTGCATGTTTTTTGTGCTAGTTTTCACTGTATAAACATGTTTTGGGGCTGTAAACATGAAAACCGTCGCAACAGTTTTTTTTCAAAGCACTGACATTTTTTTCTGAGCTGTTAATTGTTTTTTTTGTTTGTTTGTTTGTTTTTTTTTTTTAATTTTAATTTTTATTTTTATTTTAACATTTGTTTACCGGGAAAGCCTGACTGGGACAGATCCCATTTTCAGCTGAGACCTGGGGAGAAATGCTGCAGACAATGTCTTTGGAATGTGGGAGGAAACAGCAGCACCCAGAAGAAACCCACAGAAATGCAGGGAGGACAAGCAGACTCTG